>NC_084554.2:5562500-5572500 GCF_033978685.3 Nerophis lumbriciformis | reverse complement strand
GAGGGCATGGCCTTGTTGGGGAAGTGACCTGAGGAGGACCCACAAACGTGTCACCAGGCGTGAAGCGAGACACGGCCGGGTGTTGTGCTTACATTCATGTTGACGGTAGAGCGGGTTCACTCTTCGCAGCCACACCAGTCCCATGAACAAAATAATAGGCCACATGATCTCCATGAAGAAACGCACCTTGGAGGATGACATATAGAGCTGATGTTGATCTAGACACGTATGTGTTGAAAGTAAAAAAAAATTAAAATTAAAATTATATTTTAACACTTTTAGGGGAAAATATTGCATATTTTGTGGGTTTGCCATAAAAAAAAACGGGGTTTCTTTAACAAAAAGGTAGGGGTGTAATTTCGGTTTAGAGGTCACGGTTTGGTTCATTTTCGGTACAGTACGAAAACAACAAAATATATATTTTATGGTTATTTATTTACCAAATTTGTAAACAATGGCTTTATCCTTTTAACATTGGGAACACTAAATTAATCAACTTTAAACTGCCCCAAGTTGTTGCTCAGATGAAATAAAATGACAAAACTTTTCTTTTACGTATAAAAAGTGCAACATTAAACAGTTTCAAGTCAACTCATCATGCTTCATTTATGACAGCATTTGGGAAGCCTATACTTGCCAACCTTGAGACCTCCGATTTCGGGAGGTAAGGGGCGGGGGGGCGGGGCTGGAGCGTGGTTGGGGGCGTGGTTAAGAGGGGAGGAGTATATTTACAGCTCGGATTCACCAAGTCAAGTATTTCATATTTATATATATATATATATATATATATATATAAGAAATACTAAGTCAAGTATTTCATATATATATTTATATATATATATATATATATATTAATATATATATATATATATATATATATATATATATATATATATATATATATATATACAAGAAATACTAAGTCAAGTATTTCATATGTATATATATATATATATATATATATATATATATATATATATTAATATATATATATATATATATATATATATATATATATATATATACAAGAAATACTAAGTCAAGTATTTCATATGTATATATATATATATATATATATATATATATATATATATATATATATATATATATATATATATATATATATATATATATATATATACGTGTAAATAAATGAACACTGAAATTCAAGTATTTATTTTATATATATATATATATATATATATATATATATATATATATATATATATGTATGTGTGGGAAAAAAGTCACAAGACTATTTCATCTCTACAGGCCTGTTTCATGAGGGGGTTCCCTCAATCATCAGGAGATTTTATATATATATATATGTATATATATATATAAGAAATACTAAGTCAAGTATTTCATATATATATATATATATATATATATATATATATATATATATATATATATATATATATATACAAGAAATACTAAGTCAAGTATTTCATATGTATGTATATATATATATATACATATATATATATATATATATATATATATATATATATATATATATATATATATATATATATATATATATATATATATATATAAAATAAATACTTGAATTTCAGTGTTCATTTATTTACACGTATACACACACATAACACTCATCTACTCATTGTTGAGTTAAGGGTTGAATTGTCCATCCTTGTTCTATTTTTTTGTCACTATTTTTCTAACCATGCCGAACACCCTCTCTGATGATGCATTGCTGTGTGGCACGCACAAAAGTGCTTTCATCAAATGCACTAGATGGCAGTATTGTCCTGTTTAAGAGTGTCACAACATTGCCGTTTACGGCAGACAAACTACTTTATGGTAGACGAAATGCTGTATTTGTGTGTTGTTGCCGCGCTGGGAGGACGTTAATGAAACTGCCTGACAATAAACCCACATCAGGAACCAAGAACTCGCCCTCCATCATTCTACAGTTATAACGTGATTGGGCAGGTACGCTGTTTATATTGTGTGCCTGAATTTCGGGAGATTTTCGGGAGAAAATTTGCCCCGGGAGGTTTTCGGGAGAGGCGCTGAATTTCGGGAGTCTCCCGGAAAATCCGGGAGGGTTGGCAAGTATGGGGAAGCCTGTAGTTGATTTATTATGTAAATGTTATATTGTCATCAACATGTGATAGCAGGGACCCTGCCATTCAAAACTAGGCTGCTGCATTACTAATGATTAATGTAACTATAGCTGAAAAAAATGGTACAATAGCAATAGGAGAGACTATTCATCCCTGAACACCATGGAGTTCATGTAGGCTTAATGATGCACTTACATTATTATATCAACTATCAGAGACAGAAACTCTTCATTTAACATAATGTCCTTTTTTGCTGCTTCAACCGAAACGGTTCAATACAAATACACGTACCGTTACACCCCTACAAAAAGGGCATTAAAAAAAATTAAAAAAAACTTGTAGTTGACGAATAGATCTGAAGTTGATCTAGCGATGTATGTGATGAAAGTAAAAAAAATAAAAAAAATATTGAGATTTATTTTTAACACTTTTATGAGTGGAGATATTTTGGGAGGAAATATTGCATATTGTGTGTTTGCCATAAAAAAAAACAGGGTTTTATTTAACAAAAAGGGCATAAAACAAAAAAATCTAACTTTATATACACATCTAGAGATTTAAGCGTTGGGGGGAAAAAATAATATAAGACTTGTTTTTTTTTTTAACATTTTCTGGGTCCCTGGGACCAAACTTGAGGTGACAGTACATCTACTTTGAGACAAGAGCTATAGTGATGCATGCTTTAAAGTCATGGATGAAGTGCTGGCTGTCCAGAGTTGGGACCCGGGGTGGACCGCTCGCCTGTGCATCGACTGGGACATCTCTGCACTGCTGACCCGTCTCCGCTCGGGATGGTGTCCTGCTGGCCCCATTATGGACTGGACTCTTACTATTATGTTGGATCCACTATGGACTGTACTCTTACTATTATGTTAGATCCACTATGGACTGGACTCTCACTATTATGTTAGATCCACTATGGACTGGACTCTCACTATTATGTTAGATCCACTATGGACTGGACTCTCACTATTATGTTAGATCCACTATGGACTGGACTCTCACTATTATGTTAGATCCACTATGGACTGGACTCTCACTATTATGTTAGATCCACTATGGACTGGACTCTCACTATTATGTTAGATCCACTATGGACTGGACTCTCACTATTATGTAAGATCCACTATGGACTGGACTCTCACTATTATGTTAGATCGACTATGGACTGGACTCTCACAATATTATGCTAGATCCACTATGGACTGGACTCTCACTATTATGTTAGATCCACTATGGACTGAACTCTCACTATTATGTTAGATCCACTATGGACTGAACTCTCACTGTTATGTTAGATCCACTATGGACTGGACTCTCACTATTATGTTAGATCCACTATGGACTGGACTCTCACTATTATGTTAGAGCTACTATGGACTAGACTCTCACACTATTATGTTAGATCCACAATGGACTGGACTCTCTCACTATTATGTTAGATCCACTATGGACTGGACTCTGACACTATTATGTTAGATCCACTATGGACTGGACTCTCACAATTATGTTAGATCTACTATGGACTGGACTCTCACACTATTATGTTAGATCCACTATGGACTGGACTCTCACTATTATGTTAGATCCACTATGGACTGGACTCTCACTATTATGTTAGATCTACTATGGACTGGACTCTCACACTATTATGTTAGATCCACTATGGACTGGACTCTCACACTATTATGTTAGATCCACTATGGACTGGACTCTCACACTATTATGCTAGATCCACTATGGACTGGACTCTCACACTATTATGTTAGATCCACTATGGACTGGACTCTTACTATTATGTTGGATCCACTATGGACTGGACTCTCACACTATTATGCTAGATCCACTATGGACTGGACTCTCACACTATTATGTTAGATCCACTATGGACTGGACTCTTACTATTATGTTGGATCCACTATGGACTGGACTCTTACTATTATGTTGGATCCACTATGGACTGGACTCTTACTATTATGTTGGATCGACTATGGACTGGACTCTCACTATTATGTTAGATCCACTATGAACTGGACTCTCTCACTATTATGTTAGATCCACTATGGACTGGACCCTCACACTATTATGTTAGATCCACTATGGACTGGACTCTCACAATATTATGCTAGATCCACTACGGACTGGACTCTCACAATATTATGCTAGATCCACTATGGACTGGACTCTCACACTATTATGCTAGATCCACTATGGACTGGACCCTCACACTATTATGTTAGATCCACTATGGACTGGACTCTCACACTATTATGTTAGATCCACTATGGACTGGACTCTCACACTATTATGTTAGATCCACTATGGACTGGACTCTTACTATTATGTTGGATCCACTATGGACTGGACTCTCACTATTATGTAAGATCCACTATGGACTGGACTCTCACTATTATGTTAGATCCACTATGGACTGGACTCTCACTATTATGTTAGATCCACTATGGACTGGACTCTCACTATTATGTTAGATCCACTATGGACTGGACTCTCACTAATATGTTAGATCCACTATGGACTGAACTCTCACTATTATGTTAGATCCACTATGGACTGAACTCTCACTATTATGTTAGATCCACTATGGACTGGACTCTCACTATTATGTTAGATCTACTATGGACTAGACTCTCACACTATTATGTTAGATCCACTATGGACTGGACTCTCACTATTATGTTAGATCTACTATGGACTAGACTCTCACACTATTATGTTAGATCCACAATGGACTGGACTCTCTCACTATTATGTTAGATCCACTATGGACTGGACTCTGACACTATTATGTTAGATCCACTATGGACTGGACTCTCACTATTATGTTAGATCTACTATGGACTAGACTCTCACACTATTATGTTAGATCCACAATGGACTGGACTCTCTCACTATTATGTTAGATCCACTATGGACTGGACTCTGACACTATTATGTTAGATCTACTATGGACTGGACTCTCACTATTATGTTAGATCTACTATGGACTGGACTCTCACACTATTATGTTAGATCCACTATGGACTGGACTCTCACTATTATGTTAGATCCACTATGGACTGGACTCTCACACTATTATGTTAGATCTACTATGGACTGGACTCTCACACTATTATGTTAGATCCACTATGGACTGGACTCTCACACTATTATGCTAGATCCACTATGGACTGGACTCTCACACTATTATGTTAGATCCACTATGGACTGGACTCTTACTATTATGTTGGATCCACTATGGACTGGACTCTTACTATTATGTTGGATCCACTATGGACTGGACTCTTACTATTATGTTGGATCCACTATGTACTGGACTCTTACTATTATGTTGGATCCACTATGGACTGGACTCTTACTATTATGTTGGATCCACTATGGACTGGACTCTTACTATTATGTTGGATCCACTATGGACTGGACTCTCACTATTATGTTGGATCCACTATGGACTGGACTCTTACTATTATGTTAGATCCATTATGGACTGGACTCTTACTATTATGTTGGATCCACTATGGACTGGACTCTTACTATTATGTTGGATCCACTATGGACTGGACTCTCACACTATTATGTTAGATCCACTATGGACTGGACCCTCACACTATTATGTTAGATCCACTATGGACTGGACTCTCACAATATTATGCTAGATCCACTATGGACTGGACTCTCACACTATTATGCTAGATCCACTATGGACTGGACCCTCACACTATTATGTTAGATCCACTATGGACTGGACTCTCACACTATTATGTTAGATCCACTATGGACTGGACTCTCACACTATTATGTTAGATCCACTATGGACTGGACTCTTACTATTATGTTGGATCCACTATGGACTGGACTCTCACTATTATTATGTAAGATCCACTATGGACTGGACTCTCACTATTATGTTAGATCCACTATGGACTGGACTCTCACTATTATGTTAGATCCACTATGGACTGGACTCTCACTATTATGTTAGATCCACTATGGACTGGACTCTCACTATTATGTTAGATCCACTATGGACTGAACTCTCACTATTATGTTAGATCCACTATGGACTGAACTCTCACTATTATGTTAGATCCACTATGGACTGGACTCTCTCACTATTATGTTAGATCCACTATGGACTGGACTCTCACTATTATGTTAGATCCACTATGGACTGGACTCTCACTATTATGTTAGATCCACTATGGACTGGACTCTCACTATTTTGTTAGATCCACTATGGACTGGACTCTTACTATTATGTAAGATCCACTATGGACTGGACTCTCACTATTATGTTAGATCCACTATGGACTGGACTCTCACTATTATGTTGGATCCACTATGGACTGGACTCTTACTATTATGTTGGATCCACTATGGACTGGACTCTTACTATTATGTTGGATCCACTATGGACTGGACTCTTACTATTATGTTAGATCCACTATGGACTGGACTCTTACTATTATGTTGGATCCACTATGGACTGGACTCTTACTATTATGTTGGATCCACTATGGACTGGACTCTTACTATTATGTTAGATCCACTATGGACTGGACTCTCACTATTATGTTAGATCTACTATGGACTGGACTCTTACTATTATGTTGGATCCACTATGGACTAGACTCTTACTATTATGTTAGATCCACTATGGACTGGATTCTCACTATTACGTTAGATCCACTATGGACTGGACTCTCACAATTATGTTAGATCCACTATGGACTTGACTCTCACTATTATGTTAGATCCACTATGGACTTGACTCTCACTATTATGTTAGATCCACTATGGACTGGACTCTCACAATTATGTTAGATCCACTATGGACTTGACTCTCACTATTATGTTAGATCCACTATGGACTAGACTCTCACAATATTATGTTAGATCCACTATGGACTTGACTCTCACTATTATGTTAGATCCACTATGGACTGGACTCTCACAATATTATGCTAGATCCACTATGGACTGGACCCTCACACTATTATGTTAGATCCACTATGGACTGGACTCTCACACTATTATGTTAGATCCACTATGGACAGGACTCTCACACTATTATGTTAGATCCACTATGGACTGGACTCTTACTATTATGTTGGATCCACTATGGACTGGACTCTCACTATTATGTAAGATCCACTATGGACTGGACTCTCACTATTATGTTAGATCCACTATGGACTGGACTCTCACTATTATGTTAGATCCACTATGGACTGGACTCTCACTATTATGTTAGATCCACTATGGACTGGACTCTCACTATTATGTTAGATCCACTATGGACTGGACTCTCACTATTATGTTAGATCCATTATGGACTGGACTCTGACACTATTATGTTAGATCCACTATGGACTGGACTCTCACTATTATGTTAGATCTACTATGGACTGGACTCTCACACTATTATGTTAGATCCACTATGGACTGGACTCTCACACTATTATGCTAGATCCACTATGGACTGGACTCTCACTATTATGTTAGATCCACTATGGACTGGACTCTCACTATTATGTTAGATCCACTATGGACTGGACTCTCACTATTATGTTAGATCCACTATGGACTGAACTCTCACTATTATGTTGGATCCACTATGGACTGAACTCTCACTATTATGTTAGATCCACTATGGACTGGACTCTCTCACTATTATGTTAGATCCACTATGGACTGGACTCTGACACTATTATGTTAGATCCACTATGGACTGGACTCTCACTATTATGTTAGATCTACTATGGACTGGACTCTCACACTATTATGTTAGATCCACTATGGACTGGACTCTCACACTATTATGCTAGATCCACTATGGACTGGACTCTCACTATTATGTTAGATCCACTATGGACTGGACTCTCACTATTATGTTAGATCCACTATGGACTGGACTCTCACTATTATGTTAGATCCACTATGGACTGGACTCTTACTATTATGTAAGATCCACTATGGACTGGACTCTCACTATTATGTTAGATCCACTATGGACTGGACTCTCACTATTATGTTGGATCCACTATGGACTGGACTCTCACTATTATGTTGGATCCACTATGGACTGGACTCTTACTATTATGTTGGATCCACTATGGACTGGACTCTTACTATTATGTTAGATCCACTATGGACTGGACTCTTACTATTATGTTGGATCCACTATGGACTGGACTCTTACTATTATGTTGGATCCACTATGGACTGGACTCTTACTATTATGTTAGATCCACTATGGACTGGACTCTCACTATTATGTTAGATCCACTATGGACTGGACTCTTACTATTATGTTGGATCCACTATGGACTGGACTCTTACTATTATGTTAGATCCACTATGGACTGGACTCTCACTATTACGTTAGATCCACTATGGACTGGACTCTCACAATTATGTTAGATCCACTATGGACTTGACTCTCACTATTATGTTAGATCCACTATGGACTTGACTCTCACTATTATGTTAGATCCACTATGGACTGGACTCTCACAATTATGTTAGATCCACTATGGACTTGACTCTCACTATTATGTTAGATCCACTATGGACTGGACTCTCACTATTATGTTAGATCCACTATGGACTGGACTCTCACTATTATGTTAGATCCACTATGGACTGGACTCTCACTATTATGTTAGATCCACTATGGACTGAACTCTCACTATTATGTTAGATCCACTATGGACTGAACTCTCACTATTATGTTAGATCCACTATGGACTGGACTCTCTCACTATTATGTTAGATCCACTATGGACTGGACTCTGACACTATTATGTTAGATCCACTATGGACTGGACTCTCACTATTATGTTAGATCTACTATGGACTGGACTCTCACACTATTATGTTAGATCCACTATGGACTGGACCCTCACACTATTATGTTAGATCCACTATGGACTGGACTCTCACACTATTATGTTAGATCCACTATGGACTGGACTCTCACACTATTATGTTAGATCCACTATGGACTGGACTCTTACTATTATGTTGGATCCACTATGGACTGGACTCTTACTATTATGTTGGATCCACTATGGACTGGACTCTTACTATTATGTTGGATCCACTATGGACTGGACTCTTACTATTATGTTGGATCCACTATGGACTGGACTCTTACTATTATGTTGGATCCACTATGGACTGGACTCTTACTATTATGTTAGATCCACTATGGACTGGACTCTTACTATTATGTTGGATCCACTATGGACTGGACTCTTACTATTATGTTGGATCCACTATGGACTGGACTCTTACTATTATGTTGGATCCACTATGGACTGGACTCTCACACTATTATGTTAGATCCACTATGGACTGGACCCTCACACTATTATGTTAGATCCACTATGGACTGGACTCTCACAATATTATGCTAGATCCACTATGGACTGGACTCTCACACTATTATGCTAGATCCACTATGGACTGGACCCTCACACTATTATGTTAGATCCACTATGGACTGGACTCTCACACTATTATGTTAGATCCACTATGGACTGGACTCTCACACTATTATGTTAGATCCACTATGGACTGGACTCTTACTATTATGTTGGATCCACTATGGACTGGACTCTCACTATTATGTTAGATCTACTATGGACTAGACTCTCACACTATTATGTTAGATCCACAATGGACTGGACTCTCTCACTATTATGTTAGATCCACTATGGACTGGACTCTCACACTATTATGTTAGATCCACTATGGACTGGACTCTCACTATTATGTTAGATCTACTATGGACTGGACTCTCACACTATTATGTTAGATCCACTATGGACTGGACTCTCACTATTATGTTAGATCCACTATGGACTGGACTCTCACTATTATGT
>NC_084554.2:5532500-5545000 GCF_033978685.3 Nerophis lumbriciformis | reverse complement strand
CCTTCTTCCTCATAACATGATGCACATTGACGCATATTGTAGCGTCCCGGAAGAGTTAGTGCTGCATGGGCTTCTGGGTATTTGTTCTGTTGTGTTACGGTGCGGATGTTCTCCCGAAATGTGTTGGGTTCAGAGTGTGGCGCATATTTGTAACAGTGTTAAAGTTGTTTATACGGCCACCCTCAGTGTGACCTGTATGGCTTTTGACCAAGTATGCTTTGCATTCACTTGTGTGCGTGAAAAGATGTAGATATTATGTGACTGGGCACTCTGTACTTCTCCTTACGTCCGTGTACACAGCGGCGTTTTAAAAAGTCATACATTTTACTTTTTGAAACCGATACCGATCATTTCCGATATTACATTTTAAAGCATTTATCGGCCGATAACATCGGCAGTCCGATCTTATCAGACATCTCTAATTCTAACTTGTAAATAAAAGTCTGCCGGTGGGAGCTCCTCCATTTCGCCCATAAAATCCGATAAATAGCCATTCGAAAAGCGCCAACAATACTCCATTCTAGCAGTTGGCGTCCTATTGACTGCAGACATTGTACAGTAGGTGATGTTTTATTATGTAATATCGGCACAATGTCCACTTCCTGTGTCCCTATGTTCGCATCATCGAGTGGTTTGCTGTTTCCATGCTTCCTTGCTCCCTGTAAGTTTATTCCAGATCATAAATCATGCCTTTCACCTGGACAGAAGAAGTCTGAGTAGGTATTCCGACAAGTCGGTACACTTTGGCAGCCATTTAGGACCCGAAACCGGCCAGGACTTTACGACAAAACGCTTATTTCCTCCCTGCCTTTTTACATTTGGTGACACAAATATTAACCAAGTGTTAGTGATATTGTTATTATAAACGCTAACACAGGTGGACTATTAATATCGGCGCCATGTCCACTTCCTGTGTCCCTATGTTCACATCATCGAGTGGTTTGCTGTTTCCATGCTTCCTTGCTCCCTGTAAATTTATTCCAGATCATAAATCATGCCTTTCCCCTGGACAGAAGAAGTCTGAGTAGGTATTCCGACAAGTTGGTACACTTTGGCAGCCATTTAGGACCCGAAACCGGCCAGGACTTCACGAAAAAAACGCTTGTTTCTTCCCTGCCTGTTTTTTCTGCGAGGATTATGAGACATTCTTCACCTGAATGGGAATATATGAATGTTCTAGCAGTTGGCATCCTATTGACTGCAGACATTGTACAGTAAGTGATGTTTTATTATGTAATACCGGCGCCATGTCCACTTCCTGTGTCCCTATGTTCACATCATCGAGTGGTTTGCTGTTTCCGTGCTTCCTTGCTCCCTGTAAGTTTATTCCAGATCATAAATCATGCCTTTCACCTGGACAGAAGAAGTCTGAGTAGGTATTCCGACAAGTTGGTACACTTTGGCAGCCGTTTAGGACCCGAAACCGGCCAGGACTTCACGAAAAAAACGCTTGTTTCCTCCCTGCCTGTTTCTCCGCGAGGATTATGAGACATTCTTCACCTGAATGGGAATATATTGACTGCAGACATTCTTCACCTGAATGGGAATATATGAACGTTCTAGCAGTTGGCATCCTATTGACTGCAGACATTGTACAGTAAGTGATGTTTTATTATGTAATATCGGCACCATGTCCACTTCCTGTGTCCCTATGTTCACATCATCGAGTGGGTTGCTGTTTCCGTGCTTCCTTGCTCCCTGTAAGTTTATTCCAGATCATAAATCATGCCTTTCACCTGGACAGAAGAAGTCTGAGTAGGTATTCCGACAAGTTGGTACACTTTGGCAGCCATTTAGGACCCGAAACCGGCCAGGACTTCACGAAAAAACGCTTGTTTCCTCCCTGCCTGTTTCTCTGCGAGGATTATGAGACATTCTTCACCTGAATGGGAATATATGAACGTTCTAGCAGTTGGCATCCTATTGACTGCAGACATTGTACAGTAAGTGATGTTTTATTATGTAATACCGGCACCATGTCCACTTCCTGTGTCCCTATGTTCACATCATCGAGTGGTTTGCTGTTTCCATGCTTCCTTGCTCCCTGTAAGTTTATTCCAGATCATAAATCATGCCTTTCACCTGGACAGAAGAAGTCTGAGTAGGTATTCCGACAAGTTGGTACACTTTGGCAGCCATTTAGGACCCGAAACCGGCCAGGACTTTACGAAAAAAACGCTTGTTTCCTCCCTGCCTTTTTACATTTACATTTGGTGACACGAATATTAACCAAGTATTAGTGATATTGTTATTATAAACGCTAACACAGGTGGACTATTAATATCGGCGCCATGTCCACTTCCTGTGTCCCTATGTTCGCATCATCGAGTGGTTTGCTGTTTCCGTGCTTCCTTGCTCCCTGTAAGTTTATTCCAGATCATAAATCATGCCTTTCACCTGGACAGAAGAAGTCTGAGTAGGTATTCCGACAAGTTGGTACACTTTGGCAGACATTTAGGACCCGAAACCGGCCAGGACTTCACGAAAAAACGCTTGTTTCCTCCCTGCCTGTTTCTCTGCGAGGGTTATGAGACATTCTTCACCTGAATGGGAATATATGAACGTTCTAGCAGTTGGCATCCTATTGCTGCAGACATTGTACAGTAAGTGATGTTTTATTATGTAATATCGGCACCATGTCCACTTCCTGTGTCCCTATGTTCGCATCATCGAGTGGTTTGCTGTTTCCGTGCTTCCTTGCTCCCTGTAAGTTTATTCCAGATCATAAATCATGCCTTTCACCTGGACAGAAGAAGTCTGAGTAGGTATTCCGACAAGTTGGTACACTTAGGCAGCCGTTTAGGACCCGAAACCGGCCAGGACTTCACGGAAAAACGCTTGTTTCCTCCCTGCCTTTTTACATTTGGTGACACAAATATTAACCAAGTATTAGTGATATTGTTATTATAAACGCTAACACAGGTGGACTATTAATATCGGCGCCATGTCCACTTCCTGTGTCCCTATGTTCACATCATCGAGTGGTTTGCTGTTTCCATGCTTCCTTGCTCCCTGTAAGTTTATTCCAGATCATAAATCATGCCTTTCACCTGGACAGAAGAAGTCTGAGTAGGTATTCCGACAAGTTGGTACACTTTGGCAGACATTTAATGTGCTTTGTATGGTTAGAAAATGATAAAAATATGTAAATATATATATATATATATATATGTTTTTTAAGGGCTTTATAGGCAGAATAGAGCGAGTTCTATTAGCTCCATTGCAAGCGGACTTTTGATCGCATTTATTTGATATCTAGAATGCAAAAAAATAATAACATCCATGGTCATGTCTTTCATAATGATTGTGAACGATTCCCCAAAAAGTGAAGTTCCTCTTTAAACATGCTTGGGTTTAAATTCATGGTAAAAACGTTTTAAGTACTTTGCGTCCAACCTACCGGTGCAGATGCTCTACGAGGAACTGCAGGGTCTTGTACTGGGCGTGCGGCAGCTGCCTCAGGATGTCTCTGATCTTGAAGAGGATGCGGTTGAGCTCCACGCTGACCTGAGCCGGAGGAACCGGGGAGGAACTCAGCCGAGATGCTTCCAGATCGGCCCCGATTCCACTTTGGCTGTCTTTGGCCAGACCGATAAGGTCGTTGTAGTAGCGGAAAAGGATGAGCGGCTCAGGGAGCTGCAAATAAAACCGATAAAAACCAGGACTATGATCACAGTAGCTGTACCAAACCAAAACACACACTAGTATACAAAACCAGTGAAGTTGTCACGTTGTGTAAATGGTAAATAAAAACAGAATACAATGATTCGCTAATCATTTTCAACTTATATTCAATTGAATAGACTGCAAAGACAAGTTCCCTAACATTCGAACTGTAAAACTTTATTTTTGGCAAATATTAGTGTGGGTGGGGGGTGGCGTGGCCTGCAGGCCTGCAGCGAAGCGGTGTGTGCCAGGACCGGCTTTGAGATCAGCGACAGGTGCGTAGATGACCCAGCCGGGAGTGTTTGTCTGATCACCTGTCGCTCTGTTAAAGGCAGCAGTCGGGAAGGAGAAGGGAGAGTTGTTGATGGGGGTTTGGGGAAGCACGAGAAGGAGAAAACTGACACAACCCGATGGCTGAAAAGCAATACCAAAGACATTTATTGAAAAATAAATATTTGTATCTGTCATGACTTGGTCTTGGGTGTTTGCTTTTCCGGGATGCAACGGAAAGTTGGCTCGGGCGAGACGGGAATGTAAGTACATTTTTTTATTTAAAGACTATAAATACAAAAAAAAAAAGGATCAAACAAAAAGCGCGCACAGAGGCGGAGAATAAACTATGAAACCAAAAGACTATAGCAAAAAAAGTACAAATGAAAAGCACGCACAGTGGCGGAGAACAAACTATGAAAAACAAAAAGACTATAAACATGGAACAAAAACTTACTATGACAAGGGACATGAAGCAGGATCTTAGAGGATGAAGAGTGTACAGAAGCATAAATGTGGAGAGGTCGTCAGAAAGACAAACTGAAAAACACTGAACTTAAATACTACAGACATGATTAACGAAAACAGGTGCGTGACGTGACAGGTGAAAACTAATGGGTTGCTATGGTGACAATCAAGAGTGCACAATGAGTCCAAACGTGGAACAGGTGAAACTAATGGGTAATCGTGCAAACAAGACAAGGGAGTGAAAAGCCAGAAACTAAACAAAACATGACTTAAAACAAAACATGATTACACAGACATGACAGTATCAAACCACGCTGTCATGTCGGTAACTGGTGGTCCGAAGAACCCAGAGAAGAAATTAGCTAATTTGGAATTTCATGCTTGCAACATGTTTCAAAAAAGCTGGCAGAAGTGGCAAAAAAGACTGAGAAAGTTGAGGAATGCTCATCAAACACTTATTTGGAACATCCCACAGGTGAACAGACTAATTGGGAACAGGTGGGTGCCATGATTAGGTATAAAAGCAGCTTCCATGAAATGCTCAGTCATTCACAAACAAGGACGGGGCGAGGGTCACCACTTTGTGGACAAATGCGTGAGCAAATTGTCGAACAGTTTAAGAACAACATTTATCAACCAGCTATTGCAAGGAATTTACGGATTTCACCATCTAAGGTCCGTAATGTCATCAAAGGGTTCAGAGAATCTGGAGAAACCACTGCACGTAAGCAATGATATTACGGACCTTCGATCCCTGCATCAAAGAGTTACATCAGTGTGTAAAGGATATCACCACACGGGCTCAGGAACACTTCAGAAACCCACTGTCAGTAACTACAGTTGGTCGCTACATCTGTAAGTGCAAGTTAAAACTCTACTATGCATTTATCAACAACACCCAGAAACGCCGCCGGCTTTGCGGGGCCCCGAGCTCATCTACGATGGACTGATGCAAAGTGGAAAAATGTTCTGTGGTCTGACGAGTCCACATTTCAAATTGTTTTTGGAAACTGTGGACGTCGTGTCCTCCAGACCAAAGACGAAAAGAACTGTTATAAGCGTAAAGTGTAAAAGGCAGCATGTGTGATGGTATGGGGGTGTATTAGTGCCCAAGACATGGGTAACTTACACATCTGTGAAGGCACCATTAATGCTGAAAGGTACATACAGGTTTTGGAGCAACATATGTTGCCATCCAAGCAACGTTACCATGGACGCCCCTGCTTATTTCAGCAAGACAATGCCAAGCGTGGCTTAATAGTAAAAGAGTGCGGGTACTAGACTGGCCTGCCTGTAGTCCAGACCTGTCTCCCATTGATAATGTGTGGCACATTATGAAGCCTAAAATAGCACAACGGAGACCCCCGGACTGTTGAACAACTTAAGCTGTACATCAAGCAAGAATGGGAAAGAATTCCACCTGAGAAGCTTAAAAAATGTGTCTCCTCAGTTCCCAAACGTTTACTGTCTATTCAATTGAATATAAGTTGAAAAGGATTTGCAAATCATTGTATTCTGTTTTTATTTACCATTTACACAACGTGCTGACTTCACTGGTTTTGGGTTTTTTTTACCTTGAAAATCATTTTTTACCTTGAAAATCATTTTTAACCTTGAAAAAAAAATTTTACCTTGAAAAATATTTTTTACCTTGAAAATCATTTTTTACCTTGAAAATCATGTTTTAACTTAACTATATATTTTTACATTTTTTTAACTTTTTTAATTTTTTTTTAACTTTTGTAAAAAAAAATTAATTTTTTTAATTTTAAAAAAAAAAAATTTCATTTTTTTTAAATTATTTTTTTCATTTTTTTAAATATTTTTTAATTTTTTTAAATATTTTTTAATTTTTTAAACTTTTTTTAACTTTTTTAAACTTTTTTAAAAAACATTTACCCTAACCCTAACCCTAATCTTAACCCTAACCCTAACCCTAAAAAAAAATGTTAATTGTTAAAATTGTTTAAAATTTTTTTAATTTTTTTAAATTGTTTTAAATTGTTTTGAATAGAAACAAATTTTAAAAATTAAAAAAAATTTAAAAATTTAAAAACATTTTTAAAAAATAAAAAAAATTTGAAAATCATTTTTTTTACCTTGAAAAAAAATTTTACCTTGAAAATTTTTTTTTAATCTGGAAAATCATTTGTTTACCTTGAAAATAATTTTTTACCTTAAAAATCATTTTTAACCTTGAAAAAAAAATTTTTACCTTGAAAATCATTTTTAACCTTGAAAAAAAATTGTTTTTTACCTTGAAAATCATGTTTTAACTTAAATTTTTTTTTAGATTTTTTAAACTTTTTTTTTTACTTTTTTAAAAAATTTTTTTGTTAAAATTTAAAATTAAAAAAAAAAAAAAAAAGTTTTATTTTATTTTTTTTTTTTTTTTAATTTAAATTTTTGTTTAATTTTTTAAATTTTTTAAATTTTTTTAAAAATTAAAAAAAAAATTTTAATTAAAAACAAATGTTTTTAATTTTAATTTTTTTTTTGAGATTTTTTAAAAAAATTAAATTTTTTAAATTAAATTTTTTTTCTTTTTTTAATTTTTTTTATTTTTTTAAAATTTAAAAAAATATTTTTTAATTTTTAAAAATATTATTAACTTTTTTTTAACTTTTTAAATTATTTTTACCCTAACCCTAATCCTAAACAAAAATGTTAATTGTTAAAATTGTTTAAAATTTTTAAATTTTTTTAAAATTGTTTTTAAAAAAATTAAAAAAATTAAAAAAAAGTCAAAACAAATTTTAAAAATTAAAAACATTTAAAAACATTTTCAAAAAATTAAAAACATTTGAAAATCATTTTTTACCTTGAAAATCATTTTTTTACCTTGAAAATCATTTTTAACCTTGAAAAAAAAAAATCATATTGAAATTTCGTTTTAGAATGTGAAACACAAGCTGCCAGGCTTGGTCCAGAACTACCATTAAAGGTCAGTCTACCTGTCTCAGGTAGAGTTTGAGTACGTTGCTGATGTCGTGGGGGTAAAGGTTAGACATCTCCACCAGGTCCTTGCCGTTCTCAAACGCTTGACACAGTTTCTCCACACGGGACTTGGCCCCGTTGATGCGGTAGATAAACTTCACAGCACCAAAAAAAAATAAAGTACATTTGTATGCTTTTCACATGATATGAATTGAAGACACAGAGTTCTTACAGACTTATTATGTTCAGTTGCAAATACCTTCAAGTTGAGCGCTCGGGTCTCGATCTCCGACGTACACTTGCGGATGATGAAGGGAATGTCGTCCTGGCTGTTGCTCGCCGTCTGCGTGAAGTCAACGCCAAAAAGGTGAAGCTTCCTCTGGAGCTTCCGATGGCCGCACTGGATGGCCAGACTCTCCAGACACTTCTTGTGGCAGGCCAGTGAACACTGGAACACATCCAAACATCCCCTGTTAACATTTAAGTGCTAAACGACAATTCCTTACAGCAGGGGTCCCCAAACTACGGCCCGCGGGCCGGATCCGGCCCCCCAGCATCCAAAATTCGACCCACAGGAAGTCCCAAGTAAATTTTTTTAAATAAAATTTTTTTTTTTTTTTAATCTTTCCTTTCTAATCCATTTTCTACCACTTGTTACTCTTGGTATCTCCTAGCCGCTCAGGCAAATCATATTGTCTAAAAATTAATTTTCCCATCAATAAGGTGACAATGTTAAATGTTGATGAACATCAATGTTAATTGATGTTAAATGACAAAACGGATTATAAAGACAATGTATATATATATATATATATATATATATATATATATATATATATATATATATATATATATATATATATATATATACATACATACATGCATACATACATACATATATATATATATATATATATATATATATATATATATCCCCAAACTTTTTGACTCAGGGGCCGCATTGGGTTAAAAAAATTTGGCCGGGGGCCAGGCTGTGTATATATAGCATATATATATATATATATATATATATATATATATATATATATATATATATATATATATATATATATATACATTTTTTTTAACCCAATGCGGCCCCCGAGTCAAAAAATTTGGGGACCCCTACCTTACAGCCTCCTGGTGTATCAAACATTTTTTTTAAATGTTTTATTATTATTATTATGTTTGGACATTCACACATAATAATAATAATCCATCCATCCATTTTCAACCGCTTATTCCCTTGGGGTCGCTGGAGCCTATTTCAGCTACAATCGGGCGGAAGGCGGCGTACACCCTGGACAAGTCGCCACAATAATAATAATAATAATAATAATAATAATAATAATACAATTAACAATAATAATAAATAAATAGTTTTTTGGTGTAGAATTTTGTAATGTCCAAACATTCACACATAATAATAATTAAATTAATAATAATAATAATTATAAATAGATTGTTTTTTGATGTAGAATCTTCCATGTGTGAGTGTTTGGACATTAACACATATAATAATAATAACAATAATAATAATACAATTAATAATAATAGTAAATATATTGTTTTTTGGTGTAGAATCTTATGTGTGTGAATGTTTGGACATTCTACATAATAATAATAAAAAAAATAATAAAAATAATAATACATAGGTAGTTTTTTTTTATTTTTTATAAATGTTTTTATTAAATTTGACAGGTATTACAATACAAAATAGAACAGTAGTCACATTTTCCCCTTTTTTTCCCACCCACTTCCAAGAACAGCAACCCAACACATACCCCATACACACATAAACCCCCCCCCCCCCCCCCCCCCAGGTCCTACATACAGTAAGTTAAAGGTACAGTCACAAATGGAAAATAATTAGTACATCACTTTCTTCTCAACATAGGCAGATAGTAAATATACACCCAGAATAAATATAAATAAAAAACAAAAAAACAAAAAGGGAAGCTGGTTTATGAAAGGTGAACTTTTCATGTGTCCTGTAGCGTCTTTAATTTAGCTATGTAGTCAACCACACAGCCCCAAACAGAATAAAACTTCCCAGGTGCCCCCCTCCAGCAAAATTCTCTTACGTGCTAATAAGGATGCAAAGGCGAGGTAGTTTTTCTGGTGCAGAATCTTATATGTGTGAATGTTTCAACATTCACATATATAATAATAATACAATTATTAATTATAAATACCGTATTTTTCGGAGTATAAGTCGCACCGGCCGAAAATGCATAATAAAGAAGAAAAAAAAAACATATGTAAGTCGCACTGGAGTATAAGTCGCATTTTTTGGGGGAAATGTATTTGATAAAAGCCAACAGCAAGAATAGACATTTGAAAGGCAATTTAAAATAAATAAAGGCTGAATAAGTGTACGTTATATGAGGCATAAATAAGCAACTGGTATGTTAACGTAACATATTATGGTAAGAGTCATTCAAATAACTATAACATATAGAACATGCTATACGTTTACCAAACAATCTCTCACTCCTAATCACTAAATCCCATGAAATCTTATACGTCTAGTCTCTTACGTGAATGAGATCAATAATATGATTTGATATTTTACGCTAATGTGTTAATCATTTCACACATAAGTCGCTCCTGAGTATAAGTCGCACCCCCGGCCAAACTATGAAAAAAACTGCGACTTATAGTCCGAAATAAACGGTAGATAGTTTTTTGGTGTAGAATCTTGTAAGTGTGAATGTTTGGACATTCACACATAATAATACAATTAATAATAATAATAATAAATAACATTGTTTTTTGATGTAGAATCTTCTCTGTGTGAGTGTTTGGACATTCACACATAATAATAATACAATTAACAATAATAATAATAATAAATAGATTGTTTTTTGGTGTAGAATCTTCTATGTGTGAGTGTTTGGACATTCACACATAATAAAAATACAATTAATAATAATAATAATAATAAATAGATCGTTTTTTGGTGTAGAATCTTATACGTGTGAATGTTTGGACATTCACACATATAATAATAATACAATTATTAATGATGAATAGATATTTTTTTGGTGTAGAATCTTGTGTGAATGTCCAAACATTCACACATAATAATACAATTAATAATAATAATAATAAATAACATTGTTTTTTGATGTAGAATCTTCTCTGTGTGAGTGTTTGGACATTCACACATAAAAATAATACAATTAACAATAATAATAAATAGATCGTTTTTTTGGTGTAGAATCTTATATGTGTGAATGTTTGGACATTCACACTTATAATAATAATACAATTATTAATGATAAATAGATATTTTTTTGGTGTAGAATCTTGTGTGAATGTTTGGACATTCACACATAATAATACAATTAATAATAATAAATAACATTGTTTTTTGATGTAGAATCTTCTCTGTGTGAGTGTTTGGACATTCACACATAATAATAATACAATTAACAATAATAATACATAGATTGTTTTTTGGTGTAGAATCTTATATGTGTGAATGTTTGGACATTCACACATATAACAATAATACAATTATTAATGATGAATAGATATTTTTTTGGTGTAGAATCTTGTGTGAATGTTTGGACATTCACACATAATAAAACAATTAATAATAATAATAATAAATAACATTGTTTTTTGATGTAGAATCTTCTCTGTGTGAGTGTTTGGACATTCACACATAATAATAATACAATTAACAATAATAATACATAGATCGTTTTTTGGTGTAGAATCTTATATGTGTGAATGTTTGGACATTCACACATATAATAATAATACAATTATTAATGATGAATAGATATTTTTTGGTGTAGAATCTTGTGTGAATGTTTGGACATTCAGACATAATAATACAATTAATAATAATAATAATAAATAACATTGTTTTTTGATGTAGAATCTTCTCTGTGTGAGTGTTTGGACATTCACACATAATAATAATACAATTAACAATAATAATACATAGATCGTTTTTTGGTGTAGAATCTTATATGTGTGAATGTTTGGACATTCACACATATAATAATAATACAATTATTAATGATGAATAGATTTTTTTTGGTGTAGAATCTTGTGTGAATGTTTGGACATTCACACATAATAATACAATTAATAATAATAATAATAATAAATAACATTGTTTTTTGATGTAGAATCTTCTCTGTGTGAGTGTTTGGACATTCACACAGATAATAATAATACAATTAACAATAATAATACATAGATCGTTTTTTGGTGTAGAATCTTATATGTGTGAATGTTTGGACATTCACACTTATAATAATAATACAATTATTAATGATGAATAGATTTGTTTTGGTGTAGAATCTTGTGTGAATGTTTGGACATTCACACATAATAATACAATTAATAATAATAATAAATAACATTGTTTTTTGATGTAGAATCTTCTCTGTGTGAGTGTTTTGACATTCACACATAATAATAATACAATTAACAATAACGATAAATAGATCGTTTTTTGGTGTAGAATCTTATATGTGTGAATGTTTGGACATTCACACATATAATAATAATACAATTATTAATGATGAATAGATATTTTTTTGGTGTAGAATCTTGTGTGAATGTTTGGACATTCACACATAATAATACAATTAATAATAATAATAATAATAAATAACATTGTTTTTTGATGTAGAATCTTCTCTGTGTGAGTGTTTGGACATTCACACATAATAATAATACAATTAACAATAATAATAAATAGATCGTTTTTTGGTGTAGAATCTTATATGTGTGAGTGTTTGGACATTCACACATAATAATAATACAATTAACAATAATAATAAATAGATCGTTTTTTGGTGTAGAATCTTATATGTGTGAATGTTTGGACATTCACACATATAATAATAATACAATTATTAATGATGAATATATATTTTTTTGGTGTAGAATCTTGTGTGAATGTTTGGACATTCACACATAATAATACAATTAATAATAATAATAATAAATACATCGTTTATTGGTGTAGAATCTTCTATGTGTGAGTGTTTGGACATTCACACATAATAATAATACAATTAATAATAATAATAAATAGATCGTTTTTTGGTTGTAGAATCTTATATGTGTGAATGTTTGGACATTCACACATATAATAATAATACAATTATTAATGATAAATAGATATTTTT
>NC_084554.2:5450000-5527500 GCF_033978685.3 Nerophis lumbriciformis | reverse complement strand
ATTTTTGCAGGCCAATGTGGGCTCCATTCACTTTGGTCTCTGAATTTAAGGCCCCCAGAGCCCAAGGGCGGGGTCTTAAGTGATGTCCCTACAGGGGACTGCAGGTGATTCACACCTCCATGGAATGATCAACGACTTCCAAAAGCCAAAGTGATCCAATCCTATGATCCTCCCAAATCCGAAAAGGTGTCATTTTGGGGGTATTCTACTTTTTTAATCCTGTTCCATTCCAATCCACTTGATTAGCACAAGTCAAAATGAGTAAAAGTTTCACAAAGAGCTGCACACCAGTTAGAATGCACAGAAAAACCAACGTACAACTAAAGACAGTCTAGCGCAAAAAATCATCTCTGTTTAGTTTAAAGTAATCAATACATGAAATAAATTAACTAACAGTGGTTTAAAAACCAAATAGAAAACATATTCAAAGTCATTGAAGTTGTGGACGTCACAATCAGCAGAGAGAGATTGTTCCAAAGCTTTGGAGTGACTGCAAAGGAAAGTGGATTATTATCTAGTTGTGATATAGTTGTTTTATAGTTGTATCTAGTTGTGAAAAAGTTGTATCTAGTTGTGATATAGTTGTATCTAGTTGTGACATAGTTGTATCTAGTTGTGACATAGTTGTATCTAATTGTGACATAGTTGTATCTAATTGTGATATAGTTGTATCTAGTTGTGCTAGAGTTGTATCTAGTTGTGATGGAGTTGTATCTAGTTGTGCTAGAGTTGTATCTAGCTGTAATATAGTTGCATCTACTTGTGATATAGTTGTGATGTAGTTGTTAGATAGTTGCATCTAGTTGTGACAGATATATCTATTTGTGATAAAGTTGTATCTAGATGTGATATAATTGTATCTAGATGTGATATAATTGTATCTAGTTGTGATATTGTTGTAGCTAGTTGTGATCTAGTTGTGATATAGTTGTATCTATTTGTGACATAGTTGTATCTAGTTGTGATAAAGTTGTATCTAGTTTTTACATAGTTGTATCTAGTTGTGACATAGTTGTATCTAGTTGTGATATAGTTGTACCTAGTTGTGACGTAGTTGTATCTAGTTGTGACAGTTGTATCTAGTTGTGATATAGTTGTGATATGGTTGGATATAGTTGTATCTATTTGAGATATAGTTGTATGTAGTTGTGATATAGTTGTATCTAGTTGTGATTTAGTTGTATCTTGTTGTGACATAATTGTATCTCGTTTTGATATAGTTGTATCTAGTTGTGAAAAAGTTGTATCTAGTTGTGATAAAGTTGTATCTAGTTGTGATATAGTTGTATCTAGTTGTGACATAGTTGTATCTAGTTGTGATATAGTTGTATCTAGTTGTGATGGAGTTGTATCTAGTTGTGACATAGTTGTATCTAGCTGTAATATAGTTGTATCTACTTGTGATATAGTTGTGATATAGTTGTGATATAGTTGTATCTAGTTGTGATATAGTTGCGATATAGTTGTATCTAGTTGTGACAGTTAAATCTAGTTGTGATATAGTTGAATCTAGTTGTGATATAGTTGTAATCTAGTTATATCTAGTTGTATTTAGTTGTGATCTAGTTGTATCTAGTTGTGATGTAGTTGTATCTTGTTGTGATCTAGTTGTATGTAGTTGTGATATAGTTGTGATCTAGTTATATCTAGTTGTGATCTAGTTATATCTAGTTGTGATCTAGTTGTATCTTGTTGTGATCTAGTTGTATGTAGTTGTGATATAGTTGTATCTAGTTGTGATATAGTTGCGATATAGTTGTATCTAGTTGTGACAGTTAAATCTAGTTGTGATATAGTTGAATCTAGTTGTGATATAGTTGTGATCTAGTTATATCTAGTTGTATTTAGTTGTGATCTAGTTGTATCTAGTTGTGATATAGTTGTATCTTGTTGTGATCTAGTTGTATGTAGTTGTGATATAGTTGTATCTAGTTGTGATATAGTTGCGATATAGTTGTATCTAGTTGTGACATAGTTAAATCTAGTTGTGATATAGTTGAATCTAGTTGTGATATAGTTGTGATCTAGTTATATCTAGTTGTATTTAGTTGTGATCTAGTTGTATCTAGTTGTGATATAGTTGTATCTAGTTGTGATATAGTTAAATCTAGTTGTGATATAGTTGAATCTAGTTGTAATATAGTTGTATCTAGTTGTGATATAGTTAAATCTAGTTGTGAGATAGTTGAATCTAGTTGTTATATAGTTGAATCTAGTTGTGATATAGTTGTGATCTAGTTATATCTAGTTGTGATCTAGTTGTATCTAGTTGTGATATAGTTGTATCTAGTTGTGATATAGTTAAATCTAGTTGTGATATAGTTGAATCTAGTTGTGATATAGTTGTGATCTAGTTATATCTAGCTGTGATCTAGTTATATCTAGTTGTGATCTAGTTGTATCTTGTTGTGATATAGTTGTATCTAGTTGTGATATAGTTGTATCTAGTTGTGATATAGTTGTATCTAGTTGTGATATAGTTGTATCTAGTTGTGATATAGTTGTGATATAGTTGTATCTAGTTGTGACATAGTTAAATCTAGTTGTGATATAGTTTAATCTAGTTGTGATATAGTTGTGATCTAGTTATATCTAGTTGTGATCTAGTTGTATATAGTTGTGATCTAGTTGTATCTAGTTGTGATATAGTTGTATCTAGTTGTGATATAGTTAAATCTAGTTGTGATATAGTTGAATCTAGTTGTGAGATAGTTGAATCTAGTTGTGATATAGTTGTATCTAGTTGTGATATAGTTAAATCTAGTTGTGAGATAGTTGAATCTAGTCGTGATATAGTTGTATCTAGTTGTGGTATAGTTGTATCTAGTTGTGACATAGTTAAATCTAGTTGAGATATAGTTGTATCTAGTTGTGGTATAGCTGTGATGTAGTTATATATATTGTATCTGGTTGTGATCTAGTTGTATCTAGTTGTGATATAGTTGTATCTTGTTGTGATATAGTTGTATCTAGTTGTGGTATAGTTCTATCTAGTTGTGATCTAGTTGTATCTAGTTGTGATCTAGTTGTATCTAGTTGTGATCTAGTTCTATCTAGTTGTGATCTAGTTGTATCTAGTTGTGATCTAGTTGTATCTAGTTGTGATATAATTGTATCTAGTTGTGATATTGTTGTAACTAGTTGTGATCTAGTTGTGATATAGTTGTATCTATTTGTGACATAGTTGTATCTAGTTGTGACATAGTTGTATCTATTTGTGACATAGTTGTATCTAGTTGTGATAAAGTTGTATCTAGTTGTGACATAGTTGTATCTAGTTGTGACATAGTTGTGATATGGTTGGATATAGTTGTATCTATTTGAGAAATAGTTGTATGTAGTTGTGATATAGTTGTATCTAGTTGTGATCTAGTTGTATCTAGTTGTGATCTAGTTCTATCTAGATGTGATCTAGTTGTATCTAGTTGTGATCTAGTTGTATCTGGTTGTGATCTAGTTGTATCTAGTTGTGATATAGTTGTATCTACTTGTGGTATAGTTGTATCTAGTTGTGATATAGTTGTATCTAGTTGTGGTATAGTTGTATATAGTTGTGATCTAGTTATATCTAGTTGTGATATAGTTGTATCTAGTTGTGGTATAGTTGTATCTAGTTGTGGTATAGTTGTATCTAGTTGAGATCTAGTTGTGACATAGTTGTATCTAGTTGTGATCTAGTTGTATCTAGTTGTGGTATAGTTATATCTAGTTGTGGTATAGTTGTATCTAGTTGTGATATAGTTGTATCTAGTTGTGATCTAGTTGTATGTAGTTATATCTAGTTGTGGTATAGTTGTATCTAGTTGTGGTATAGTTGTATCTAGTTGTGATCTAGTTGTGATCTAGTTGTATCTAGTTATATCTAGTTGTGGTATAGTTGTATCTAGTTGTGATCTAGTTGTATCTAGTTGTGGTATAGTTGTATCTAGTTGTGGTATAGTTGTATCTAGTTGTGATATAGTTGTATCTAGTTGTGACATAGTTGTATCTAGTTGTGGTATAGTTGTATCTAGTTGTGATCTAGTTGTATCTACTTGTGACAGAGTTGTATCTAGTTGTGGTATAGTTGTATCTAGTTGTGATATAGTTGTATCTAGTTGTGACATAGTTGTATCTAGTTGTGGTATAGTTGTATCTAGTTGTGATCTAGTTGTATCTACTTGTGACAGAGTTGTATCTAGTTGTGATATAGTTGTATCTACTTGTGGTATAGTTGTATATAGTTGTGATCTAGTTGTATCTAGTTGTGATATAGTTGTATCTAGTTGTGATCTAGTTGTATCTAGTTGTGATATAGTTGTATCTAGTTGTGATATAGTTGTATCTAGTTGTGGTATAGTTGTATATAGTTGTGATCTAGTTGTATCTAGTTGTGATATAGTTGTATCTAGTTGTGACCTAGTTGTATCTAGTTGTGATCTAGTTCTATCTAGTTGTATCTAGTTGTGATCTAGTTGTATCCGGTTGTGATCTAGTTGTATCTAGTTGTGATATAGTTGTATCTAGTGGTGGTATAGTTGTATCTAGTTGTGATCTAGTTGTGATATAGTTGTATCTAGTTGTGATCTAGTTGTATCTGGTTGTGATCTAGTTGTATCTAGTTGTGATATAGTTGTATCTAGTTGTGGTATAGTTGTATCTAGTTGTGATATAGTTGTATCCGGTTGTGATCTAGTTGTATCTTGTTGTGATATAGTTGTATCTAGTTGTGATATAGTTGTATCTAGTTGTGGTATAGTTGTATCTAGTTGTGACATAGTTGTATCTAGTTGTGACATAGTTGTATCTAGTTGTGATCTAGTTGTGACATAATTGTATCTAGTTGTGACATAGTTGTATGTAGTTGTGGTATAGTTGTATCTAGTTGTGATCTAGTTGTATCTAGTTGTGATATAGTTGTATCTTGTTGTGATATACTTGTATCTAGTTGTGGTATAGTTCTATCTAGTTGTGATATAGTTGTATTTAGTTGTGATATAGTTGTATCTAGTTGTGATATAGTTGTATCTAGTTGTGATCTAGTTCTATCTAGTTGTATCTAGTTGTGATCTAGTTGTATCTGGTTGTGATCTAGTTGTGGTATAGTTGTATCTAGTTGTGGTATAGTTGTATCTAGTTGTGATCTAGTTGTATCTAGTTGTGACATAGTTGTATCTAGTTGTGGTATAGTTGTATCTAGTTGTGATCTAGTTGTATCTAGTTGTGATATAGTTGTATCTAGTTGTGATATAGTTGTATCTACTTGTGGTATAGTTGTATCTAGTTGTGACATAGTTGTATCTAGTTGTGACATAGTTGTATCTAGTTGTGACATAGTTGTATCTAGTTGTATCTAGTTGTGATCTAGTTGTATCTACTTGTGACATAGTTGTATCTAGTTGTGGTATAGTTGTATCTAGTTGTGATCTAGTTGTATCTACTTGTGACATAGTTGTATCTAGTTGTGGTATAGTTGTATCTAGTTGTGACATAGTTGTATCTAGTTGTGATATAGTTGTATCTACTTGTGGTATAGTTGTATCTAGTTGTGACATAGTTGTATCTAGTTGTGACATAGTTGTATCTAGTTGTGACATAGTTGTATCTAGTTGTGATCTAGTTGTATCTAGTTGTGGTATAGTTATATCTAGTTGTGGTATAGTTGTATCTAGTTGTGATCCAGTAGTGATATAGTTGTATGAGCTTAAAGAGGATGTAATATGATGTAATGATGTACAATGACAAGAGAATATGTCTGAGAATAAAAGCCCTGAGGGACACCAAAGGAGACGAGAGAGGAGACAAAGTCAAGTGATGAATTAACTGGAGAGTCAAGTCAGTTATGACTAACGAGAGTTGCATGATGGAATGAAAGTAACAATGTTCAAAAGATCATTCAAACTCCTTAATGGTGCTGTTTGAGTGCTAGGAAAGTCTTTAAAACCAGCCTGGAAACAACAAGAAAACCATGCCAGTCAAGATGTGAGACTATTTGTACTAGCACTGCTTCCTCTACTTTGTGAAAGAAAACCTTCAAATGAACCCTAGAAGAAGATTCTGGCGTGTTGATTTCATTTAGAGAGGTGAAATCCTTCCAAGCAAGGCATAGATGTATGTGCCTGCAGGTCCCTACCTGGGCTAGCGCTGGGTGAGTCAATGGATCGGGACTCGCTGCTCCCGCCTGCGCTTTCCGAGTCGCTGCACATCTTGGCCTGTTGGCCCGTGTTGGATGCGTCCACCTCGTCGACACCAAGCAGGTCGGATGTCACGGAACTTTGCGACAGGTTAGTGGAGGATGAATGGCTGCCAATCGGCGTGCGGTTGGTGAGAGACATTCTGGCGAGGACAAATCAATGCCATGAACAACCAAGACCTACATTTCCCAAATGTGCAGTGTCGGGCTACAACCATTTGTCGACAATAACATTTGCCGCCAACAAAACAAGGTTAATTGTTTTTTTTAAGCACTCTGCCTTTCCTTTCTTTTAAATTTACATTCTATTAGTCATTTTAATTTTTGTAACAGCTGAATGCGCAGCACAGTAGAGTAAAAATAAATATATTTATGAATGAATTAGTCATCTTTGTTGTTCGTAAGCACATGCCTAAAATAACTTAAGCCGATGGAAAAGTTAGAGCCATTAAATATGTGTACGTTATCTGACAAATCGACTATCAAAATAATTGTTAGTTGCAGCTCTATTGTAAACATGGAAGTGTAGCTCCTCTCCTCTGACTGCAAGTGCTCCTACAGCAGGAATACAACATCTGGCAAGACTCCAACATACTTCAGATATTTTTCTAAATGTCATAAAGAGTGTGTTTATATCATTTGTGTGTTGAGCTGTTTTAAAAAAAAAAAGCACAATATTTAAAACACATTTCATTAAAGCAAACTACTTGTTCAGTCATGATATTAAAAACTTAAAAATTATCCTTTTAGGGTACACATATTGATGATGAAAGATTATATATATCTGTGATTAATTGCAATTAATTTGGAGTTAACTATGAAACAAATGCGATTTGCTGCAATTAAATATTTTAGCCCAAATTTGTACGCTTAATTCTTACATCACTAAATAAAGTAATATAAAGTAAAGTAACAATTTTGTTGTAGATGATTTGAATGATTAAGATCAATGCTGTCCTAAAATCACATGATCTACTATTGATTATTTTGCTCTCCTGACTAGTAACACATACACATTATTTTTTTACACTGTATTAATTAAGCTTTATTATCCAACTAGTCGCTAAGATAATCGTTGACTAATTGACTATCAAAATATTCGTTAGTTGCAGCTCTATTATGAACATGGAAGCGTAGCTCCTCTCCTCTGAGTGCAAGTGCTCCTACAGCAGGAATACAAAATCTGGCAAAACACCAACATACTTCAGGTATTTTTCTAATTGTCATTAAGAGTGTGTTTATATCATTTTTTGCGTTGAGCTGTTTAAAAAAGCACGATGTTTACACTTATTAATTCTATCTGTGATCAATTGCGATACATTTTGAGTTAACTATGAACAAAATGTGATTTGTTGCGATTAAATATTTTAGCCCAAATTTGTACGCTTAATTCTTACATCACTAAATAAAGTAATATAAAGTAAAGTAACGATTTTGTTGTAGATGATTTGAATGAATAAGATCAATGCTGTCCTAAAGTCACATGATCTACTATTTATTATTTTTGCTCTACTGACTAGTAACACATACACATAATTTTTACACTGTATTAAGCTTTATTATCCAACTAGTCGTTAAGATAATCGTTGACTAATCGACTATGAAAATAATCGTTAGTTGCAGCTCTAATATAAACATGGAAGTGTAGCTCCTCTCCTCTGAGTGCGAGTGCTCCTACAGCAGGAATACAACATCTGGCAAAACACCAACATACTTCAGGTATTTTTCTAATTGTCATTAAGAGTGTGTTTATGTCCATTTTGCGTTGAGCTGTTTAAAAAAGCACAATATTTTAAACACATTTCATTTAAGCAAATTAATTGTTCAGTCATTATATTAAAAACTTGAACATTATCTGTCTAGGGTGCACTTATTAATGATGAAAAATTCTCTCTCTGTGATTAATTGCATTTAATTTTGAATTAACTATGAAACAAATGCGATTTGCTGCAATTAAATATTATAGCCCAAATTTGGACGCTTAATTCTTACATCACTAAATAAAGTAATATAAAGTAAAGTAACGATTTTGTTGTAGATGATTTGAATGATTAAGATCAATGCTGTCCTAAAGTCACATGATCTACTATTTATTATTTTTGCTCTACTGACTAGTAACACATACACATTATTTTTTACACTGTATTAATTAAGCTTTATTATCCAACTAGTCGCTAAGATAATCGTTGACTAATCGACTATCAAAATAATCGTTAGCTGCAGCTCTAATATAAACATGGAAGTGTAGCTCCTCTCCTCTGAGTGCAAGTGCTCCCACAGCTGGAATACAAAATCTGGCAAAACACCAACATACTTCAGGTATTTTTCTAATTGTCATTAAGAGTGTGTTTATATCATTTTTGCGTTGAGCTGTTTAAAAAAGCACGATGATTACACTTATTAATGACAAAAAATGTCGATCTCTAATATTAACGGAACAAAACAACCAAATACAATTGAAAGTAAGTAAACACAATAACACATTTTTATAAATCTTATTTCACTACATTTACAACATCTTAGTATTGTTGTAAATCAGAAGATGTAATAAAGTTGGGGTATTGACTGCTACAAATAATTATTTTAACCTAAATAAAGAGGCTAGTGCACAATAACGGAACAAAAGCAAAAGTTGGCTAACATTAAAAAAATGTGGGTTTTGCCCCCTTTTTTTTCTTTTTATTTATATGATGTTTATAAACTCAGGAAATAAATTGTTTTCTGTCCTGACTAAGAAAAATGTTTTGACGGTGGAACAGTTGAAATGGGATTAAAAAAGGAAAAGGGGTAGAGGCTAGAAATAGGATGAGGAAAAAAAACAGGAATTCCTGGAAATTTAGTTAACGTGGACAAATGGTTCTTTGAATGTCTAGGATGAGTTAAATGTGTTGAAGGTGGAATGGTTTGAAGAATGTGGGAATTGTGGACGTTTGAAAAATTGACGATTCATTTTAAATGGGGAAAATGAAAAAAAAAAGTAGGAATTATGGGAAATCCAGGATTTTGTTTTAGAATTGTTGAAGTAGAGCACATACTTCCCAAACAGGCCGAATATTTTGAAGTTGGAGCAGTTTGAATCGGATAAAAAATGTGGGAGTTGTGGAACTTTGAAAAATGTCCCATTCATTTCAATGGGAATTTCCAAAACATTTGGGAATTTCGGGAAAAGCAGGAATATTTTCGAAAATGAATGAGTTGAAATGGTTGGTGTTGACATTTTTCAAATCGGTCGAGAAATGTTGAAGTAGTAACGTGTTGAATTGAGAAATATTATTACGGAATTCCTGGAATTTCGGGAAAACCGATCATTTTTCCAGTTCAAAAAAACAACTTTGTTTTTTGTCCTGATTAAGGGGAATGTTTTGACGGTGGAACGGTTGGAATGGGTTGAAAAATGTGGAGTCACGAGAAAAAAGGGTGGACATAGGGCTTTGGAAAACCAGGAATTCTGGAAAATCCTGGAATTTTTTGTAACATGGAAGAATGGTCGTTTGAATTTCCAGGATGGTGGAATGTGTTGAAGGTGGAATGGTATGAATCGGTTGAAGAATGTTCCATTGATTTCAATGGGAAATTCCAAAACATTTGGGGATTTCCGGAAAAGCAGGAATTTTTTTGAAAATGGTAAAAAAAAACAAAAAAACTTGTATGGTCTGAATGAGTTGAAATGGTTGGTGTTTACATTTTTCAAATCGGTTGAGAAATGTTGAAGTAGTAACATGTTGATTTGAGAAATGGTATTACAGAATTTCGGGAAAACCGGGAATTTTTCCAGTTCAAAAAACAACTTTGTTTTTTGTGTTGATTAAGAGGAATGTTTTGACGGTGGAACGGTTGGAATGGGTTGAGAAATGTGGAAAGGGTAGTCGACAGAAAAAAGGGTGGAAATAGGGCTTTGGAAAACAAGGAATTCTGAAAAATCCTGGAATTTTTTGGAACTTGGAAAAATGGTCGTTTGAATTTCCAGGATGGTGAAATGTGTTGAATGTGGGATGGTATGAATCGGTTGAAAAATGTGGAAATGGTGAAAGTTTGAAAAATGGCCAATTAATTTTACATGGGGGAAAATGAAAATAAAAAAAGGAATTATGGGAAATCCTGGATTTTTTTTTTTTTGGAATTGTTGAAGTAGAACACACAATTCCCAAACAGGCTGAATATTTTGAAGTTGGAACAGTTTGAATCAGATGAAAAATGTGGGAGTTGTGGAACTTTGAAGAATGTTCCAAAACATTTGGGAATTTCCGTAAAAGCAGGAATTGTTTTGAAAATGGTAAAAAACAAAAAAAAAAAAAACTTGTATGGTCTGGTGGTGGACAAACGCACATGGTCATGGTTTAAATGTCTCACCCTCCACCCGATGAATCCAGCGCATTGGCTGAAATCCTTCGGACAAACTTGACGTAGCGCTGCCCGGGCTCGTACAGTTTTGCGTGGTCACACAGACTCTGGTGGTTGACGGGGAGCGCCGCCACCTGGGCCTGCTGGAGCTGGAACCAGTTGACTGTGACCTAGAACAGGTGAGCCATTCCCATCACATCACTTTCCACTTTCCACAGGTTAAAGGAAAACGTACAGCTTTGAGGGTGAGGTCGCATTGGAAGACCATCTTTCGGAGCTGGGTAATGATGTCACTCTTGGTCTTGGCCAGATCCACCGTCTTTTTCCTAACGTCAATACAACACGCATCGTAGAGCTGCCTCGCCTCAGTATCCTGCCAGAGGAAGGACAACTCCTTATTCATGGATGCTGAAACCAACAAGAGAACAAGGTAATACCTTTTGCAGGGCTTCCTCTTCCAGCCGGCGTCGCTTCTCTCGTTTGAGCCATACCGCACTTCCCGGTCCTCCCATTGGCTCCTCCTTCAGCCGGCCGGAAGACTCCTTGGCCTTTTCGTACTCGTCCTTACGATGGCTCTTCTGCAACTCGGCCTTTTTCAGAGCACTCTGTGCTTCATGCTACAAACACATGGAGTTGAACAAAAAAACATGACACACCACTGTTTATCACGGACTACTTTTCCGGAAATTTCCATTGAAATAATTGGGACATTCTTCAAAGTTCCACAACCCCCACATTTTTCATCTGATTCAAACTGTTCCAATTTCAAAATATTCAGCCTGTTTGGCTCTACTTCAACAATTCCCCCCCCAAAAAATCCAGGAATTCCCATAATTCTATTTTTATTTTTCTCCATTTAAAATGAATTGGCCATTTTTCAACCGAATCATACCATTCCACCTTCAACACATTCCACCATCCTGGAAATTCAAACTACCATTTTTCCAAGTTAAAAAAAATTCCAGGATTTTCCAGAATTCCTGGTTTTCCAAAGCCCTATTTCCACACTTTTTTCTCGTGACTACTCCTTCCACATTTTTCAACCCATTTCAACCGTCCCACTGTCAAAACATTCCTCTTAATCAGGACAAAAAACAAAGTTGTTTTTTGAACTGGAAAAATTCCCGGTTTTCCCGAAATTCCGTAATACCATTTCTCAATTTAACATGTTACTACTTCAACATTTCTCGACCGTTTTGAAAAATGTGAACACCAACCATTCCAACTCATTCAGACCATTCAAGTTTTTTTCACCATTTTCAAAAAAATTCCTAATTTTCCAGAAATTCCCAAATGTTTTGGAATTTCCCATAGAAATGAATGGAACATTCTTCAAAGTTCTACAACTCCCACATTTTTCATCTGATTCAAACTGTTCCAACTTCAGAATATTCAGCCTGTTTGGCTCTACTTCAACAATTCCCCCCCCCAAAAAATCCAGGATTTCCCATAATTCCTTTTTTAAAATTTTCCCCATTTAAAATGAATTGGCCATTTTTCAAACTTTCACCATTTCCACATTTTTCAACCGATTCATACCATTCCACCTTCAACACATTCAACCATTCTGGAAATTCAAACTACAATTTTTCCAAGTTAAAAAAAATTCAAGGATTTTCCAGAATTCCTGGTTTTCCAAAGCCCTATTTCCACACTTTTTTATCGTGACTACTCCTTCCACATTTTTCAACCCACTTCAACCGTTCCACCGTCAAAACATTCCTCTTAGTCAGGACAAAAAAAAAATTGTTTTTTTGAACTGGAAAAATTCCCGGTTTTCCCGAAACTCCTTAATACCATTTCTCAATTCAACATGTTACTACTTCAACATTTCTCGACCGTTTTGAAAAATGTAAACACCAACCATACAAGTTTTTTTTTAATTACCATTTTCAAAAAATTCCTGCTTTTTCGGAAATTCCCAAATGTTTTGGAATTTCCCATTGAAATCAATGGAACATTCTTCAAAGTTCCACAACTCCCACATTTTTCATCTGATTCAAACTGTTCCAACTTCAAAATATTCAGCCTGTTTGGGAATTTTGTGTTCTACTTCAACAATTCTAAAAAAAAATCCAGGATTTCCCATAATTCCTTTTTTTAAATTTTCCCCATTTAAAATGAATTGGCTATTTTTGAAACTTTCACCATTTCCACATTTTTCAACCGATTCATACCATTCCACCTTCAACACATTCCACCATTCTGGAAATTCAAACGACCATATTTCCAAGTTCCAAAAAATTCCAGGATTTTTCAGAATTTCTGGTTTTCCAAAGCCCTATTTCCACTCTTTTTTCTGGCGACTACTCCTTCCACATTTTTCAACCCACTTCAACCGTCCCACCGTCAAAACATTCCTCTTAATCAGGACAAAAAACAAAGTTGTTTTTTGAACTGGAAAAATTTCCCGGTTTTCCCGAAATTCCGTAATACCATTTCTCAATTTAACATGTAACTACTTCAACATTTCTCGACCGTTTTGAAAAATTTAAACACCAACCATTTCAACTCATTCTGACCATTCAAGTTTTTTTTTGTTTTTTTTACCATTTTCAAAAAAATTCCTAAATTTCCGGAAATTCCCAAATGTTTTGGAATTTCCGATTGAAATCAATGGAACAATCTTCAAAGTCCCACAACTCCCACATTTTTCATCTGCTTCAAACTGTTCCAACTTCAAAATATTCAGCCTGTTTGGGAATTTTGTGTTCTACTTCAACAATTCTAAAAAAAAATCCAGGATTTCCCATAATTCCTTTTTTTTAATTTTCCCCATTTAAAATGAATTGGCCATTTTTCAAACTTTCACCATTTCCACATTTTTCAACCGATTCCTACCATTCCACCTTCAACACATTCCACCATTCTGGAAATTCAAACGACCATATTTCCAAGTTCAAAAAAAATTCCAGGATTTTCCAGAATTCCTGGTTTTCCAAAGCCCTATTTCCACACTATTTTCTCGTGACTACTCCTTCTATATTTTTCAACCCATTTCAACCGTCCCACCGTCAAAACATTCCTCTTAATCAGGACAAAAAACAAAGTTGTTTTTTGAACTGGAAAAATTCCCGGTTTGCCCGAAATTCTGTAATACCATTTCTCAATTTAACATGTTACTACTTCAACATTTCTCGACCGTTTTGAAAAATGTCAACACCAACCATTTCAACTCATTCAGACCATTCAAGTTTTTGTTTTTACCATTTTCAAAAAAATTCCTACTTTTCCGGAAATTCCCAAAAGTTTTGGAAATTCCCATTGAAATAATTGGGACATTCTTCAAAGTTCCACAACTCCCACATTTTTCATCTGATTCAAACTGTTCCAACTTCAAAATATTCAGCCTGTTTGGCTCTACTTCAACAATTCCCCCCACAAAAAAATCCATGATTTCCCATAATTGTATTTTTATTTTTCTCCATTTAAAATGAATTGGCCATTTTTCAAACTTTCACCATTTCCACATTTTTCAACCGATTCATACCATTCCACCTTCAACACATTTCACCATCCAGGAAATTCAAACGACTATTTTTCTAAGTTCCAAAAAATTCCAGGATTTTTCAGAATTCCTTTTTTTTCAAAGCCCTATTTCCACCCTTTTTTCTGGCGACTACTCCTTCCACATTTTTCAACCCACTTCAACCGTCCCACCGTCAAAACATTCCTCTTAATCAGGACAAAAAACAAAGTTGTTTTTTGAACTGGAAAAATTTCCCGGTTTTCCCGAAATTCCGTAATACCATTTCTCAATTTAACATGTAACTACTTCAACATTTCTCGACCGTTTTGAAAAATTTAAACACCAACCATTTCAACTCATTCAGACCATACAAGTTGTTTTTTTGACCATTTTCAAAAAAATTCCTACTTTTCCGGAAATTCTCAAAAGTTTTGGAAATTCCCATTGAAATAATTGGGACATTCTTCAAAGTTCCACAACTCCCACATTTTCCATCTGATTCAAACTGTTCCAACTTCAAAATATTCAGCCTGTTTGGCTCTACTTCAACAATTCCCCCCACAAAAAATCCATGATTTCCCATAATTCTATTTTTATTTTTCTCCATTTAAAATGAATTGGCCATTTTTCAAACTTTCACCATTTCCACATTTTTCAACCGATTCATACTATTCCACCTTCAACACAATCCACCATTCTGGAAATTCAAACGACCATTTTTCCAAGTTCAAAAAAATTCCAGGATTTTCCAGAATTCCTGGTTTTCCAAAGCCCTATTTCCACTCTTTTTTCTGGCGACTACTCCTTCCACATTTTTCAACCCACTTCAACCGTTCCACCGTCAAAACATTCCTCTTAGTCAGGACAAAAAAAAAAATGTTTTTTTGAACTGGAAAAATTCCCGGTTTTCCCGAAATTACGTAACACCATTTCTCAATTCAACATGTTACTACTTCAACATTTCTCGACCGATTTGAAAAATGTCAACACCAACCATTTCAACTCATTCAGACCATTCAAGTTTTTTTGTTTTTTTTATCTTTTTCAAAAAAATTCCTGCTTTTCCGGAAATTCCCAAAAGTTTTGGAAATTTCCATTGAAATAATTGGGACATTCTTCAAAGTTCCACAACTCCCACATTTTTCATCTGATTCAAACTGTTCGGACTTCAAAATATTCAGCCTGTTTGGCTCTACTTCCACAATTCCCCCCACAAAAAATCCATGATTTCCCATAATTCTATTTTTATTTTTCTCCATTTAAAATGAATTGGCCATTTTTCAAACTTTCACCATTTCCACATTTTTCAACCGATTCATACCATTCCACCTTCAACACATTCCACCATCCTGGAAATTCAAACTACCATTTTTCCAAGTTCCAAAAAATTCCAGGATTTTCCAGAATTCCTGGTTTTCCAAACCCCTATTTCCAATCTTTTTTCTGGCGACTACTCCTTCCACATTTTTCAACCCATTTCAACCGTCCCACCGTCAAAACATTCCCCTTAATCAGGATAAAAAACAAAGTTGTTTTTTGAACTGGAAAAATTCCCGGTTTTCTCGAAATTCCGTAATACCATTTCTCAATTTAACATGTTACTACTTCAACATTTCTCGACCGTTTTGAAAAATGTCAACACCAACCATTTCAACTCATTCAGACCATTCAAGTTTTTGTTTTTACCATTTTCAAAAAAATTCCTACTTTTCCGGAAATTCCCAAAAGTTTTGGAATTTCCCATTGAAATGAATGGGACATTCTTCAAAGTTCCACAACTCCCACATTTTTCATCTGATTCAAACTGTTCGAACTTCAAAATATTCAGCCTGTTTGGCTCTACTTCAACAATTCCCCCCACAAAAAATCCATGATTTCCCATGATTCTATTTTTATTTTTCCCCATTTAAAATGAATTGGCCATTTTTCAAACTTTCACCATTTCCACATTTTTCAACCGATTCATACCATTCCACCTTCAACACATTCCACCATCCTGGAAATTCAAACTACAATTTTTCCAAGTTCCAAAAAATTCCAGGATTTTCCAGAATTCCTGGTTTTCCAAAGCCCTATTTCCACTCTTTTTTCTGGCGACGACTCCTTCCACATTTTTCAACCCATTTCAACCGTCCCACCGTCAAAACATTCCTCTTAATCAGGACAAAAAACAAAGTTGTTTTTTTGAACTGGAAAAATTCTCGGTTTTCCCGAAATTCTGTAATACCATTTCTCAATTTAACATTTTACTACTTCAACATTTCTCAACCGATTTGAAATATGTAAACACCAACCATTTCAACTCATTCAGACCATACAAGTTTTTTTCACCATTTTCAAAAAATTCCTACTTTTCCGGAAATTCCCAAAGGTTTTGGAAATTCCCATTGAAATAATTGGGACATTCTTCAAAGTTCCACAACTTCCACATTTTTCATCTGATTCAAACTGTTCCAACTTCAAAATATTCAGCCTGTTTGGCTCTACTTCAACAATTCCCCCCACAAAAAATCCATGATTTCCCATAATTCTATTTTTATTTTTCTCCATTTAAAATGAATTGGCCATTTTTCAAACTTTCACCATTTCCACATTTTTCAACCGATTCATACCATTCCACCTTCAACACATTCCACCATCCTGGAAATTCAAACGATTATTTTTCTAAGTTCCAAAAAATTCCAGGATTTTCCAGAATTCCTGGTTTTCCAAAGTCCTATTTTCACTCTTTTTTCTGGCGACTACTCCTTCCACATTTTTCAACCCACTTCAACCGTCCCACCGTCAAAACATTCCTCTTAATCAGGACAAAAAACAAAGTTGTTTTTTTGAACTGGAAAAATTCCCGGTTTTCCCGAAATTCCGTAATACCATTTCTCAATTTAACATGTTACTACTTCAACATTTCTCGGCCGTTTTAAAAAATGTAAACACCAACCATTTCAACTCATTCAGACCATACAAGTTTTTTAGTTTTTTTTACCATTTTCAAAAAAATTCCTACTTTTCCGGAAATTCCCAAAAGTTTTGGAAATTTCCATTGAAATAATTGGGACATTCTTCAAAGTTCCACAACTCCCACATTTTTCATCTGATTCAAACTGTTCGAACTTCAAAATATTCAGCCTGATTGGCTCTACTTCAACTATTCCCCCCACAAAAAATCCATGATTTCCCAAAATTCTATTTTTATTTTTCTCCATTTAAAATGAATAGGCCATTTTTCAAACTTTCACCATTTCCACATTTTTCAACCGATTCATACCATTCCACCTTCAACACATTTCACCATTCTGGAAATTCAAACGACTATTTTTCTAAGTTCCAAAAAATTCCAGGATTTTTCAGAATTCCTTTTTTTTTCTCAAAGCCCTATTTCCACCTTTTTTTCTGGCGACTACTCCTTCCACATTTTTCAACCCACTTCAACCGTTCCACCGTCAAAACATTCCTCTTAATCAGGACAAAAAACAGAGTCGTTTTTTGAACTGGAAAAATTCCCGGTTTTCCCGAAATTCCTTAATACCATTTCTCAATTCAACATGTTACTACTTCAACATTTCTCGACCGATTTGAAAAATGTCAACACCAACCATTTCAACTCATTCAGACCATTCAAGTTTTTTTGTTTTTTTTACCATTTTCAAAAAAATTCCTGCTTTTCCGGAATTTCCCAAAAGTTTTGGAAATTCCCATTGAAATAATTGGGACATTCTTCAAAGTTCCACAACTCCCACATTTTTCATCTGATTCAAACTGTTCTAACTTCAAAATATTCAGCCTGTTTGGCTCTACTTCAACAATTCCCCCCACAAAAAATCCATGATTTCCCATAATTCTATTTTTATTTTTCTCCATTTAAAATGAATTGGGCATTTTTCAAACTTTCACCATTTCCACATTTTTCAACCGATTCATACCATTCCACCTTCAACACATTCCACCATCCTGGAAATTCAAACTACCATTTTTCCAAGTAAAAACAAATTCCAAGATTTTCCAGAATTCCTGGTTTTCCAAAGCCCTATTTCCACTCTTTTTTCTCGTGACTACTCCTTCCACATTTTTCAACCCATTTCAACCGTCCCACCGTCAAAACATTCCTCTTAATCAACACAAAAAACAAAGTTGTTTTTTGAACTGGAAAAATTCCCGGTTTTCCCGAAATTTCGTAATACCATTTCTCAATTTAACATGTTACTACTTCAACATTTCTCGACCGATTTGAAAAATGTAAACACCAACCATTTCAACTCATTCAGACCATACAAGGTTTTTTTTTTACCATTTTCAAAAAAATTCCTACTTTTCCGGAAATTCCCAAAAGTTTTGGAAATTCCCATTGAAATAATTGGGACATTCTTCAAAGTTCCACAACTCCCACATTTTTCATCTGATTCAAACTGTTCGAACTTCAAAATATTCAGCCTGTTTGGCTCTACTTCAACAATTCCCCCCACAAAAAAATCCATGATTTCACATAATTCTATTTTTATTTTTCTCCATTTAAAATGAATTGGCCATGTTTCAAACTTTCACCATTTCCAAATTTTTCAACCGATTCATACCATTCCACATTCAACACATTCCACCATTCTGGAAATTCAAACGACCATTTTTCCAAGTTAAAAAAAATTCCAGGATTTTCCAGAATTCCTGGTTTTCCAAACCCCTATTTCCACTCTTTTTTCTGGCGACTACTCCTTCCACATTTTTCAACCCATTTCAACCGTCCCACCGTCAAAACATTCCTCTTAATCAGGACAAAAAACAAAAATGTTTTTTGAACTGGAAAAATTCCCCGGTATTCCCGAAATACCATTTCTCAATTTAACATGTTACTACTTCAAGATTTCTCAACCGTTTTGAAACATTTAAAGACCAACCATTTCAACTCATTCAGACCATACACGTTTTTGTTTTTTTACCATTTTCAAAAAAATTCCTACTTTTCCGGAAATTCCCAAAAGTTTTGGAAATTCCCATTGAAATAATTGGGACATTCTTCTAAGTTCCACAACTTCCACATTTTTCATCTGATTCAAACTGTTCCAACTTCAAAATATTCAGCCTGTTTGGCTCTACTTCAACAATTCCCCCCCCAAAAAAATCCATGATTTCCCATAATTCTATTTTTATTTTTCTCCTTTTAAAATGAATTGGCCATTTTTCAAACTTTCACCATTTCCACATTTTTCAACCGATTCCTACCATTCCACCTTCAACACATTCCACCATTCTGGAAATTCAAACTACCATTTTTCCAAGTTCCAAAAAATTCCAGGATTTTCCAGAATTCCTTTTTTTCCAAAGCCCTATTTCCACTCTTTTTTCTGGCGACTACTCCTTCCACATTTTTCAACCCACTTCAACCGTCCCACCGTCAAAACATTCCTCTTAATCAATACAAAAAACAAAGTTGTTTTCTGAACTGGAAAAATTCCCGGTTTTCCCGAAATTCCGTAATACCATTTCTCAATTCAACATGTTACTACTTCAACATTACTCGGCCGTTTTGAAAAATGTAAACACCAACCATTTCAACTCATTCAGACCATACAAGTCTTTTTTTACCATTTTCTAAAAAATTCCTACTTTTCCGGAAATTCCCAAAAGTTTTGGAAATTCCCATTGAAATAACTGGGACATTCTTCAAAGTTCCACAACTCCCACATTTTTCATCTGATTCAAACTGTTCCAACTTCAAAATATTCAGCCTGTTTGGCTCTACTTCAACAATTCCCCCCACAAAAAATCCATGATTTCCCATAATTCTATTTTTATTTTTCTCCATTTAAAATGAATTGGCCATTTTTCAACCGATTCATACCATTCCACCTTCAACACATTCCACCATTCTGGAAATTCAAGCTACCATTTTTCCAAGTTCCAAAAAATTCCAGGATTTTCCAGAATTCCTGGTTTTCCAAAGCCCTATTTCCACTCTTTTTTCTGGCGACGACTCCTTCCACATTTTTCAACCCATTTCAACCGTCCCACCGTCAAAACATTCCTCTTAATCAGGACAAAAAACAAAGTTGTTTTTTGAACTGGAAAAATTCTCGGTTTTCCCGAAATTCTGTAATACCATTTCTCAATTTAACATGTTACTACTTCAACATTACTCGACCGATTTGAAAAATGTAAACACCAACCATGTAAATGTAAACACCAACTCATTCAGACCATTCAAGTTTTTATTTTATTTACCATTTTCAAAAAATTCCTGCTTTTCCGGAAATTCCCAAATGTTTTGGAATTTCCCATTGAAATAAATGGAACATTCTTCAAAGTTCCACAACTCCCACATTTTTCATCTGATTCAAACTGTTCCAACTTCAAAATATTCAGCCTGTTTGGGAATTTTGTGTTCTACTTCAACAGTTCTAAAAAAAAAATCCAGGATTTCCCATAATTCCTTTTTTTAAATTGTCCCCATTTAAAATGAATTGGCCATTTTTCAAACTTTCACCATTTCCACATTTTTCAACCGATTCATACCATTCCACCTTCAACACATTCCACCATTCTGGAAATTCAAACTACTATTTTTCCAAGTTCCAAAAGATTCCAGGATTTTCCAGAATTCCTTGTTTTCCAAAGCCCTATTTCCACTCTTTTTTCTGGCGACTACTCCTTCCACATTTTTCGACCCATTCCAACCGTTCCACCGTCAAAACATTCCCCTTAATCAACACAAAAAACAAAGTTGTTTTTTGAACTGGAAAAATTCCCGGTTTTCCCGAAATTCCGTAATACCATTTCTCAATTTAACATGTTACTACTTCAACATTTCTCAACCGATTTGAAAAATGTAAACACCAACCATTTCATCTCATTCAGACCATTCAAGTTTTTGTTTTTTTTCACCATTTTCAAAAAAATTCCTAATTTTCCAGAAATTCCCAAATGTTTTGGAATTTCCCATTGAAATCAATGGGACATTCTTCAAAGTTCCACAACTCCCACATTTTTCATCTGATTCAAACTGTTCCAACTTCAAAATATTCAGCCTGTTTGGCTCTACTTCAACAATTCCCCCCCACAAAAAATCCATGATTTCCCATAATTCTATTTTTATTTTTCTCCATTTAAAATGAATTGGCCATTTTTCAAACTTTCACCATTTCCACATTTTTCAACCGATTCATACCATTCCACCTTCAACACAATCCACCATTCTGGAGATTCAAACGACCATTTTTCCAAGTTTAAAAACATTCCAGGATTTTCCAGAATTCCTTGTTTTCCAAAGCCCTATTTCCACTCTTTTTTCTGGCGACTACTCCTTCCACATTTTTCAACCCACTTCAGCCGTTCCACCGTCAAAACATTCCTCTTAATCAACACAAAAAACAAAGTCGTTTTTTGAACTGGAGAAAATTCCCGGTTTTCCCGAAATTTCGTAATACCATTTCTCAATTTAACATGTTACTACTTCAACATTTCTCGACCGATTTGAAAAATGTCAACACCAACCATTTCAACTCATTCAGACCATTCAAGTTTTTTTGTTTTTTTTATCTTTTTCAAAAAAATTCCTGCTTTTCCGGAAATTCCCAAAAGTTTTGGAAATTCCCATTGAAATAATTGGGACATTCTTCAAAGTTCCACAACCCCCACATTTTTCATCTGATTCAAACTGTTTGGACTTCAAAATATTCAGCCTGTTTGGCTCTACTTCAACAATTCCCCCCACAAAAAATCCATGATTTCCCATAATTCTATTTTTATTTTTCTCCATTTAAAATGAATTGGCCATTTTCCAAACTTTCACCATTTCCACATTTTTCAACCGATTCATACCATTCCACCTTCAACACATTCCACCATCCTGGAAATTCAAACTACCATTTTTCTAAGTTCAAAAAAATTCCAGGATTTTCCAGAATTCCTTATTTTCAAAAGCCCTATTTCCACCCTTTTTTCTGGCGACTACTCCTTCCACATTTTTCAACCCATTCCTACCGTTCCACGGTCAAAACATTCCCCTTAATCAACACAAAAAAAAAGTTGTTTTTTGAACTGGAAAAATTCCCGGTTTTCCCGAAATTCCGTAATACCATTTCTCAATTCAACATGTTACTACTTCAACATTTCTCAACCGATTTGAAATATGTAAACACCAACCATTTCAACTCATTCAGACCATACAAGTTTTTTTTTACCATTTTCAAAAAATTCCTACTTTTCCGGAAATTCCCAAAAGTTTTGGAAATTTCCATTGAAATAACTGGGACATTCTTCAAAGTTCCACAACTCCCACATTTTTCATCTGATTCAAACTGTTCCAACTTCAGAATATTCAGCCTGTTTGGCTCTACTTCAACAATTCCCCCTCCAAAAAATCCATGATTTCCCATAATTCTATTTTTATTTTTCTCCATTTAAAATGAATTGGCCATTTTTCAAACTTTCACAATTTCCACATTTTTCAACCGATTCATACCATTCCACCTTCAACACATTCCACTATCCTGGAAATTCAAACTAGCATTTTTCCAAGTTCAAAAAAATTCCAGGATTTTCCAGAATTCCTTATTTTCAAAAGCCCTATTTCCACCCTTTTTTCTGGCGACTACTCCTTCCACATTTTTCAACCCACTTCAACCGTCCCACCGTCAAAACATTCCTCTTAATCAACACAAAAAGCATAGTTGTTTTTTGAACTGGAAAAATTCCCGGTTTTCCCGAAATTCCGTAATACCATTTCTCAATTTAACATGTTACTACTTCAACATTTCTCGACCGTTTTGAAAAAATGTAAACACCAACCATTTCAACTCATTCAGACCATACAAGTCTTTTTTTACCATTTTCTAAAAAATTCCTACTTTTCCAGAAATTCCCAAATGTTTTGGAATTTCCCATTGAAATGAATGGAACATTCTTCAAAGTTCCACAACTCCCACATTTTTCATCTGATTTGAACTGTTCGGACTTCAAAATATTCAGCCTGTTTGGCTCTACTTCAACAATTCCCCCCACAAAAAATCCATGATTTCCCATAATTCTATTTTTATTTTTCTCCATTTAAAATGAATTGGCCATTTTTCAAACTTTCACCATTTCCACATTTTTCAACCGATTCATACTATTCCACCTTCAACACAATCCACCATTCTGGAAATTCAAACGACCATTTTTCCAAGTTTAAAAACATTCCAGGATTTTCCAGAATTCCTTGTTTTCCAAAGTCCTATTTCCACTCTTTTTTCTGGCGACTACTCCTTCCACATTTTTCAACCCACTTCAGCCGTTCCACCGTCAAAACATTCCTCTTAATCAACACAAAAAACAAAGTCGTTTTTTGAACTGGAGAAAATTCCCGGTTTTCCCGAAATTTCGTAATACCATTTCTCAATTTAACATGTTACTACTTCAACATTTCTCGACCGATTTGAAAAATGTCAACACCAACCATTTCAACTCATTCAGACCATTCAAGTTTTTTTGTTTTTTTTATCTTTTTCAAAAAAATTCCTGCTTTTCCGGAAATTCCCAAAAGTTTTGGAAATTCCCATTGAAATAATTGGGACATTCTTCAAAGTTCCACAACTCCCACATTTTTCATCTGATTCAAACTGTTCCGACTTCAAAATATTCAGCCTGTTTGGCTCTACTTCAACAATTCCCCCCACAAAAAATCCATGATTTCCCATAATTCTATTTTAATTTTTCTCCATTTAAAATGAATTGGCCATTTTTCAAACTTTTACCATTTCCACATTTTTCAACCGATTCCTACCATTCCACCTTCGACACATTCAACCATTCTGGAAATTCAAACTACCATTTTTCCAAGTTCCAAAAAATTCCAGGATTTTCCAGAATTCCTTATTTTCAAAAGCCCTATTTCCACCCTTTTTTCTGGTGACTACTCCTTCCACATTTTTTAAACCCACTTCAACCGTCCCACCGTCAAAACATTCCTCTTAATCAGGACAAAAAACAAAGTTGTTTTTTGAACTGGAAAAATTCCCGGTTTTCCTGAAATTCCTTAATACCATTTCTCAATTTAACATGTTACTACTTCAACATTTCTCGACCGTTTTGAAAAATGTAAACACCAACCATTTCAACTCATTCAGATCATACAAGTTGTTTTTTACCATTTTCAAAAAAATTCCTACTTTTCCGGAAATTCCCAAAAGTTTTGGAAATTTCCATTGAAATAATTGGGACATTCTTCAAAGTTCCACAACTCCCACATTTTTCATCTGATTCAAACTGTTCGAACTTCAAAATATTCAGCCTGTTTGGCTCAACTTCAACAATTCCCCCTCCAAAAAATCCATGATTTCCCATAATTCTATTTTTATTTTTCTCCATTTAAAATAAATTGGCCATTTTTCAAACTTTCACCATTTCCACATTTTTCAACCGATTCATACCATTCCACCTTCAACACATTCCACCATCCTGGAAATTCAAACTACCATTTTTCCAAGTTCCAAAAAATTCCAGGATTTTCCAGAATTCCTGGTTTTTCAAAGCCCTATTTCCACTCTTTTTTCTGGCAACTACTCCTTCCACATTTTTCAACCCACTTCAACCGTCGCACCATCAAAACATTCCTCTTAATCAGGACAAAAAACAAAGTTGTTTTTTGAACTGGAAAAATTCCCGGTTTTCCCGAAATTCCGTAATACCATTTCTCAATTCAACATGTTACTACTTCAACATTTCTCAACCGATTTGAAAAATGTAAACACCAACCATTTCAACTCATTCAGACCATTCAAGTTTTTGTTTTTTTCACCATTTTCAAAAAAAATCCTAATTTTCCAGAAATTCCCAAATGTTTTGGAATTTCCCATTGAAATCAATGGGACATTCTTCAAAGTTCCACAACTCCCACATTTTTCATCTGATTCAAATTGTTCCAACTTCAAAATATTTAGCCTGTTTGGGAATTTTGTGTTCTACTTCAACAGTTCTAAAAAAAAAATCCAGGATTTCCCATAATTCCTTTTTTAAAATTTTCCCCATTTAAAATGAATTGGCCATTTTTCAAACTTTCACCATTTCCACATTTTTCAACCGATTCATACCATTCCACCTTCAACACATTTCACCATCCTGGAAATTCAAACGACTATTTTTCTAAGTTCCAAAAAATTCCAGGATTTTTCAGAATTCTTTTTTTTCAAAGCCCTATTTCCACCCTTTTTTCTGGCGACTACTCCTTCCACATTTTTCAACCCACTTCAACCGTTCCACTGTCAAAACATTCCTCTTAATCAACACAAAAAACAAAGTTGTTTTTTGAACTGGAAAAATTCCCAGTTTTCCCGAAATTCCTTAATACCATTTCTCAATTCAACATGTTACTACTTCAACATTTCTCGACCGTTTTGAAAAATTTAAAGATCAATCATTTCAACTCATTCAGACCATACAAGTTTTTTTTTACCATTTTCAAAAAAATTCCTACTTTTCCGGAAATTCCCAAAAGTTTTGGAAATTTCCATTGAAATAATTGGGACATTCTTCAAAGTTCCACAACTCCCACATTTTTCATCTGATTCTAACTGTTCCAACTTCAAAATATTCAGCCTGTTTGGCTCTACTTCAAGAATTCCCCCCACAAAAAATCCATGATTTCCCATAATTGTATTTTTATTTTTCTCCATTTAAAATGAATTGGCCATTTTTCAAACTTTCACCATTTCCACATTTTTCAACCGATTCATACCATTCCACCTTCAACACATTCCACCATCCTGGAAATTCAAACTACCATTTTTCCAAATTCAAAAAAATTCCAGGATTTTCCAGAGTTCCTGGTTTTCCAAACCCCTATTTCTATTCTTTTTTCTGGCGTCTACTCCTTCCACATTTTTCAACCGTCCCACCGTCAAAACATTCCCCTTAATCAGGACAAAAAACAAAGTTGTTTTTTTGAACTGGAAAAATTCCCGGTTTTCCCGAAATTCCGTAATACCATTTCTCAATTTAACATGTTACTACTTCAACATTTCTCGACCGATTTGAAAAATGTAAACACCAACCATTTCAACTCATTCAGACCATACAAGGTTTTTTCTACCATTTTCAAAAAAATTCCTACTTTTCCGGAAATTCCCAAAAGTTTTGGAAATTTCCATTGAAATAATTGGGACATTCTTCAAAGTTCCACAACTCCCACATTTTTCATCTGATTCAAACTGTTCCAACTTCAAAATATTCAGCCTGTTTGGCTCTACTTCAACAATTCCCCCCACAAAAAAACCATGATTTCCCATAATTCTATTTTTATTTTTCTCCATTTAAAATGAATTGGCCATTTTTCAAACTTTCACCATTTCCACATTTTTCAACCGATTCATACCATTCCACATTCAACACATTCCACCATCCAGGAAATTCAAACGACCATTTTTTCAAGTTCCAAAAAATTCCAGGATTTTCCAGAATTCCTGGTTTTCCAAAGCCCTATTTCCACTCTTTTTTCTGGTGACTACTCCTTCCACATTTTTCAACCCATTTCAACCGTCCCACCGTCAAAACATTCCTCTTAATCAACACAAAAAACAAAGTTGTTCTTTGAACTGGAAAAATTCCCGGTTTTCCCGAAATTTCGTAATACCATTTCTCAATTTAACATGTTACTACTTCAACATTTCTCGACCGATTTGAAAAATGTCAACACCAACCATTTCAACTCATTCAGACCATTCAAGTTTTTGTTTTTACCATTTTCAAAAAAATTCCTACTTTTCCGGAAATTCCCAAAAGTTTTGGAAATTCCCATTGAAATAATTGGGACATTCTTCTAAGTTCCACAACTCCCACATTTTTCATCTGATTCAAACTGTTCCAACTTCAAAATATTCAGCCTGTTTGGCTCTACTTCAACAATTCCCCCCACAAAAAAATCCATGATTTCCCATAATTGTATTTTTATTTTTCTCCATTTAAAATGAATTGGCCATTTTTCAAACTTTCACCATTTCCACATTTTTCAACCGATTCATACCATTCCACCTTCAACACATTCCACCATCCTGGAAATTCAAACGACTATTTTTCTAAGTTCCAAAAAATTCCAGGATTTTTCAGAATTCCTTTTTTTTCAAAGCCCTATTTCCACTCTTTTTTCTGGCGACTACTACTTCCACATTTTTCAACCCACTTCAACCGTCCCACCGTCAAAACATTCCTCTTAATCAACACAAAAATCAAAGTTGTTTTTTGAACTGGAAAAATTCCCGGTTTTCCCGAAATTCCTTAATACCATTTCTCAATTCAACATGTTACTACTTCAACATTTCTCGACCGTTTTGAAAAATGTCAACACCAACCATTTCAACTCATTCAGACCATTCAAGTTTTTGTTTTTACCATTTTCAAAAAAATTCCTACTTTTCCGGAAATTCCCAAAAGTTTTGGAAATTCCCATTGAAATAATTGGGACATTCTTCAAAGTTCCACAACTCCCACATTTTTCATCTGATTCAAACTGTTCCAACTTCAGAATATTCAGCTTGTTTGGCTCTACTTCAACAATTCCCCCCACAAAAAAACCATGATTTCCCATAATTCTATTTTTATTTTTCTCCATTTAAAATGAATTGGCCATTTTTCAAACTTTCACCATTTCCACATTTTTCAACCGATTCATACCATTCCACATTCAACACATTCCACCATCCAGGAAATTCAAACGACCATTTTTTCAAGTTCCAAAAAATTCCAGGATTTTCCAGAATTCCTGGTTTTCCAAAGCCCTATTTCCACTCTTTTTTCTGGTGACTACTCCTTCCACATTTTTCAACCCATTTCAACCGTCCCACCGTCAAAACATTCCTCTTAATCAACACAAAAAACAAAGTTGTTCTTTGAACTGGAAAAATTCCCGGTTTTCCCGAAATTTCGTAATACCATTTCTCAATTTAACATGTTACTACTTCAACATTTCTCGACCGATTTGAAAAATGTCAACACCAACCATTTCAACTCATTCAGACCATTCAAGTTTTTGTTTTTACCATTTTCAAAAAAATTCCTACTTTTCCGGAAATTCCCAAAAGTTTTGGAAATTCCCATTGAAATAATTGGGACATTCTTCTAAGTTCCACAACTCCCACATTTTTCATCTGATTCAAACTGTTCCAACTTCAAAATATTCAGCTTGTTTGGCTCTACTTCAACAATTCCCCCCACAAAAAAATCCATGATTTCCCATAATTGTATTTTTATTTTTCTCCATTTAAAATGAATTGGCCATTTTTCAAACTTTCACCATTTCCACATTTTTCAACCGATTCATACCATTCCACCTTCAACACATTCCACCATCCTGGAAATTCAAACGACTATTTTTCTAAGTTCCAAAAAATTCCAGGATTTTTCAGAATTCCTTTTTTTTCAAAGCCCTATTTCCACTCTTTTTTCTGGCGACTACTACTTCCACATTTTTCAACCCACTTCAACCGTCCCACCGTCAAAACATTCCTCTTAATCAACACAAAAATCAAAGTTGTTTTTTGAACTGGAAAAATTCCCGGTTTTCCCGAAATTCCTTAATACCATTTCTCAATTCAACATGTTACTACTTCAACATTTCTCGACCGTTTTGAAAAATGTAAACACCAACCATTTCAACTCATTCAGACCATACAAGTTTTTGTTTTTTTCACCATTTTCAAAAAATTTCCTAATTTTCCAGAAATTCCCAAATGTTTTGGAATTTCCCATTGAATGGAACATTCTTCAAAGTTCCACAACTCCCACATTTTTCATCTGATTCAAACTGTTCCAACTTCAAAATATTCAGCCTGTTTGGCTCTACTTCAACAATTCCCCCCCCAAAAAATCCATGATTTCCCATAATTCTATTTTTATTTTTCTCCATTTAAAATGAATTGGCCATTTTTGAAACTTTCACCATTTCCACATTTTTCAACCGATTCATATCATTCCACCTTCAACACATTCCACCATCCTGGAAATTCAAACGACCATTTTTTCAAGTTCCAAAAAATTCCAGGATTTTCCAGAATTCCTGGTTTTCCAAAGCCCTATTTCCACTCTTTGATGGGTTCTACATGTAAAGCGACTTTGGGTACTTAGAAAAGCGCTATATAAATCCCAGTTATTGTTATTGTTATTGAAGAGTTAGGGATGCATGGGATTCTGGGTATTTGTTCTATAGTGTTACGGTGTGGATGTTCTCCCGAAATGTGTTTGTCATTCTTGTTTGGTGTGGGTTCACAGTGTGGCGCATATTAGTAAGAGTGTTAAAGTTGTTTATATCGCCACCCTCAGTGTGATCTGTATGGCTGTTAACCAAGTATGCATTGCATTCACTTATGTGTGTCTGCAGAAGCCTCATACAACATGTAACTGGGCTGGCAAGCTGTTTGTTCAAGCCGTAGAGGGCGCTAAAGGTAGTGACATCACGGCACGCCCTTATTATTGTTGTTTGGGTGTAAATCAGCATACATTCGAGAGAATAGTTTCCCTGAAATTCGGGAGTCTACCGGAAAAATCGGGAGGGTTTACCCCTGGTTTATACATAGCACAAAGCAAAAAACTTTGTATGTAGTGTTATTAGGGCCCGCATGGCCCATTGTAAAAGGAATCCCCACGGGAGTCCTTTTGCAATGGGACATAAGGACCTATTGTTTTTCTAAGGTTTTATTATTATTCCGCCGCCTCTTTGAGCACTAATTTGACCCACTTAACATGCTTCAAAACTCACCATATTTATTACGAAAATTGTCTTTTAATAAAAAAACCGAACCCCAAAACTCAAAATTGCGCTCTAGCGCCCCCTAGAAAGAAAACTGCTTATAACTCCCAGTACGAATGTTGTAGAGACATGAAACAAAAACCTCTATGTAGGGCTCACTTAGCCCTACTTTTCATTAATTAATTTCCTCGGGCAAAAATCAACAGGAAGTTGGCAATTCCCCCTTCAAGACAAAAATGTACTAAAAACAGTCACTTTTGCCTCTTTGAGCTGTAATTTGACCCCCTTAACATGCTTCAAAACTCACCGAACTTAACACACACATCAGGACTAGCAGAAATTGCGATCTAATAAAAAAACCTAACCCCACATTTAAAAATTGCGCTCTAGAGCAATTTTTTAATAAAACGGAGAAAAAACTGCTCCTCGGAAGAAGAAAATGACAAAACTGCCTGTAACTCCCACTGGGAAGGTCGGAGAGACATGAAACAAAAACCTCTATGTAGGGCTCACTTAGCCCTACTTTTCATTAATTAATTTCCTCGGGCAAAAATCAACAGGAAGTTGGCAATTCCCCCTTCAAGACAAAAATGTACTAAAAACAGTCACTTTTGCCTCTTTGAGTTGTAATTTGACCCCCTTAACATGCTTCAAAACTCACCGAACTTAACACACACATCAGGACTAGCAGAAATTGCGATCTAATAAAAAAACCTAACCCCAAATTTAAAAATTGCGCTCTAGAGCAATTTTTTAATAAAACGGAGAAAAAACTGCTCCTCGGAAGAAGAAAATGACAAAACTGCCTGTAACTCCCACTGGGAAGGTCGGAGAGACATGAAACAAAAACCTCTATGTAGGGCGCACTTAGCCCTACTTTTCATTAATTAATTTCCTCGGGCAAAAATCAACAGGAAGTTGGCAATTCCCCCTTCAAGACAAAAATGTACTAAAAACAGTCACTTTTGCCTCTTTGAGTTGTAATTTGACCCCCTCAACATGCTTCAAAACTCACCGAACTTAACACACACATCAGGACTAGCAGAAATTGCGATCTAATAAAAAAAACCTAACCCCAAATTTAAAAATTGCGCTCTAGAGCAATTTTTTAATAAAACGGAGAAAAAACTGCTCCTCGGAAGAAAAAAATGACAAAACTGCCTGTAACTCCCACTGGGAAAGTCGGAGAGACATGAAACAAAAACCTCTATGTAGGGCTCACTTAGCCCTACTTTTCATTAATTAATTTCCTCGGGCAAAAATCAACAGGAAGTTGGCAATTCCCCCTTCAAGACAAAAATGTACTAAAAACAGTCACTTTTGCCTCTTTGAGCTGTAATTTGACCCCCTCAACATGCTTCAAAACTCACCGAACTTAACACACACATCAGGACTAGCAGAAATTGCGATCTAATAAAAAAAACCTAACCCCAAATTTAAAAATTGCGCTCTAGAGCAATTTTTTAATAAAACGGAGAAAAAACTGCTCCTCGGAAGAAAAAAATGACAAAACTGCCTGTAACTCCCACTGGAAAGGTCGGAGAGACATGAAACAAAAACCTCTATGTAGGGCTCACTTAGCCCTACTTTTCATTAATTAATTTCCTCGGGCAAAAATCAACAGGAAGTTGGCAATTCCCCCTTCAAGACAAAAATGTACTAAAAACAGTCACTTTTGCCTCTTTGAGTTGTAATTTGACCCCCTCAACATGCTTCAAAACTCACCGAACTTAACACACACATCAGGACTAGCAGAAATTGCGATCTAATAAAAAAACCTAACCCCAAATTTAAAAATTGCGCTCTAGAGCAATTTTTTAATAAAACGGAGAAAAAACTGCTCCTCGGAAGAAAAAAAAAGACAAAACTGCCTGTAACTCCCACTGGGAAGGTCGGAGAGACATTAAACAAAAACCTCAATGTAGGGCTCACTTAGCCCTACTTTTCATTAATTAATTTCCTCGGGCAAAAATCAACAGGAAGTTGGCAATTCCCCCTTCAAGACAAAAATGTACTAAAAACAGTCACTTTTGCCTCTTTGAGTTGTAATTTGACCCCCTCACATGCTTCAAAACTCACCGAACTTAACACACACATCAGGACTAGCAGAAATTGCGATCTAATAAAAAAACCTAACACCAAATTTAAAAATTGCGCTCTAGAGCAATTTTTTAATAAAACAGAGAAAAAACTGCTCCTCGGAAGAAAAAAATGACAAAACTGCCTGTAACTCCCACTGGGAAGGTCGGAGAGACATGAAACAAAAACCTCTATGTAGGGCTCACTTAGCCCTACTTTTTATTAATTAATTTCCTCGGGCAAAAATCAACAGGAAGTTGGCAATTCCCCCTTCAAGACAAAAATGTACTAAAAACAGTCACTTTTGCCTCTTTGAGTTGTAATTTGACCCCCTTAACATGCTTCAAAACTCACCGAACTTAACACACACATCAGGACTAGCAGAAATTGCGATCTAATAAAAAAACCTAACCCCAAATTTAAAAATTGCGCTCTAGAGCAATTTTTTAATAAAACGGAGAAAAAAACTGCTCCTCGGAAGAAAAAAATGACAAAACTGCCTGTAACTCCCACTGGGAAGGTCAGAGAGACATGAAACAAAAACCTCTATGTAGGGCTCACTTAGCCCTACTTTTCATTAATTAATTTCCTCGGGCAAAAATCAACAGGAAGTTGGCAATTCCCCCTTCAAGACAAAAATGTACTAAAAACAGTCACTTTTGCCTCTTTGAGTTGTAATTTGACCCCCTTAACATGCTTCAAAACTCACCGAACTTAACACACACATCAGGACTAGCAGAAATTGCGATCTAATAAAAAAACCTAACCCCAAATTTAAAAATTGCGCTCTAGAGCAATTTTTTAATAAAACAGAGAAAAAACTGCTCCTCGGAAGAAAACAATGACAAAACTGCCTGTAACTCCCACTGGGAAGGTCGGAGAGACATGAAACAAAAACCTCTATGTAGGGCTCACTTAGCCCTACTTTTCATTAATTAATTTCCTCGGGCAAAAATCAACAGGAAGTTGGCAATTCCCCCTTCAAGACAAAAATGTACTAAAAACAGTCACTTTTGCCTCTTTGAGTTGTAATTTGACCCCCTTAACATGCTTCAAAACTCACCGAACTTAACACACACATCAGGACTAGCAGAAATTGCGATCTAATAAAAAACCTAACCCCAAATTTAAAAATTGCGCTCTAGAGCAATTTTTTAATAAAACGGAGAAAAAACTGCTCCTCGGAAGAAAAAAATGACAAAACTGCCTGTAACTTCCACTGGGAAGGTCGGAGAGACATGAAACAAAAACCTCTATGTAGGGCGCACTTAGCCCTACATTTCATTAATTAATTTCCTCGGGCTGAAATCAACAGGAAGTTGGCAATTCCCCCTTCAAGACAAAAATGTACTAAAAACAGTCACTTTTGCCTCTTTGAGTTGTAATTTGACCCCCTTAACATGCTTCAAAACTCACCGAACTTAACACACACATCAGGACTAGCAGAAATTGCCATCTAATAAAAAAACCTAACCCCAAATTTAAAAATTGCGCTCTAGAGCAATTTTTTAATAAAACGGAGAAAAAACTGCTCCTCGGAAGAAAAAAATGACAAAACTGCCTGTAACTCCCACTGGGAAGGTCGGAGAGACATGAAACAAAAACCTCTATGTAGGGCTCACTTAGCCCTACTTTTCATTAATTAATTTCCTCGGGCAAAAATCAACAGGAAGTTGGCAATTCCCCCTTCAAGACAAAAATGTACTAAAAACAGTCACTTTTGCCTCTTTGAGCTGTAATTTGACCCCCTTAACATGCTTCAAAACTCACCGAACTTAACACACACATCAGGACTAGCAGAAATTGCGATCTAATAAAAAAACCTAACCCCAAATTTAAAAATTGCGCTCTAGAGCAAATTTTTAATAAAACGGAGAAAAAACTGCTCCTCGGAAGAAAAAAAAAGACAAAACTGCCTGTAACTCACACTGGGAAGGTCGGAGAGACATTAAACAAAAACCTCAATGTAGGTCTCACTTAGACCTACATTTCATAAATTGACAACCCCCAGCAAAAATCAACAGGAAGTTTGCTATTCCCCCTTCAAAACAAAATTTTTGTTAAAACCGGTCACCTTCCTTCAAAATCTATCTCCTCTGAGCGCGTTTGTCGTTTAGGCTTCAAACTTACACAGGAGAGAGATTGAACCCTTGTGTATAAAAGTATAGAACAGCTTTTTAATACCTGCTCCGGTTTTGATTTTATGACCCTTCAAAGACCCGCTGCACTGATGCTGCTGTTTTTTTAAGATGGCTGCTCAAAAGCAGGAAGCACCAACATGCCCACACAATGCAGACAAGGTAGGTACACTAGACAAAAGTCTTGGGACACTTCAGACTAAAAGTAGACAAAAGTATTGGGACACTTAGGACTAGCACCTGCCAAATACGCGGGCCTGACCAATGCTGCTTGCAGCTTTAATTTCATTTTAAATTTCAAAAGAGTTTTGTGGCTCCCATTGTTTTCTTTAATTTGTGGAAACGGGTCAAAATGGCTCTTTGAGTGGTAAAGGTTGCCGACCCCTGGACTAGACATTCAAACTAGCACTTTCCCAAGTTCCAAACCAAATTCCAGTTTTCCTGGAAAGTCAAACTATTCTTACATTCATACAACATTCTGTCAGCATTTCAGTTCAACTTCAGCATTCACACGCAATTCCCTTCATGATTTGGCTCTCAATATTGTGCGTTAATGGAAGACTCACCAGTCTCTTTTGTTGTCTCTGCCACCGCTCTTTCATCTCTTTCCGTAGTTTGTCCAGCTCGTTTTTCCGAGTCGTCAGAGGCTGGTTAAAAAAGACAACACAGGCTGTGTAAGTATTCTTATTTCTGTTATTCATATTAGTGAGGGGTCGGTGGCGAACGAGAGCTGAAGTGAACAATCAAAAGCAATTTTTTTGATGAATGACCGCAGGAAAAGGAGAACAATTTGGACAGATTTGAACGTTTTAGACTGCGGAAAGGTCAAGTAAAAATGTCCACAAACAACCTGCACGTTCACATGTAGACTAGTAGCAACATCCGTCCCCTCATTAAGACTTTTTCCAAAACAGGGCAGATCCTAACAAAAAGGAGAACCTGGATCAGCCCCTCAAAGATGAGGCCATTAGTTTTTTTTGTGTTTTTTGAACGCCAATCTTGGTTAAAAGTCCTTTTTCTTTTGCATACTTTAAGTTATATTTTCTCGAGTCATGTTGTGTTTTGTATTTATTAGGGACCGCAATGTCCCTTTGGGACAGAGGACCCTATTGTATTTCGTGTGTTTTATTATTATTATTCCGCCGCCTCTTTGAGCTGTAATTTGACCCCCTTAACATGCTTCAAAACTCACCATATTTGACACACACATCAGGACTGGCAAAAATTGCCATCTAATAATAATTAAAGCTGCAAGCAGCATTGGTCGGGCCCGCGTATTTGGCAGGTGCTAGTCCTAAGTGTCCCAATACTTTTGTCAAGTTTTAGTCCCAAGTGTCCCAAAACTTTTGTCCAGTGTAAGTGTCCCAATACTTTTGTCCAGTGTAAGTGTCCCAATACTTTTGTCCAGTGGTAGTCCTAAGTTTCCCAATACTGTTGTCTACTTTTAGTCGTAAGTGTCCCAATACTTTTGTCAAGTTGTAGTCCCAAGTGTCCCAATACTTTTGTCCAGTTTTCGGATTTAGTGTCCCAATACTTTTGTCTAGTGTACCTACCTAGTCTGCATTGTGTGGGTACGCTGGTGCATCCTGCTTTTAAGCAGCCATCTTAAAAAAACAGCAGCGCAGCAGCATCAGCGCAGCGGTTCTTTGAAGGGTCATAAAATCAAAACCAGAGCAGGTATCAAAACTCTTTCGCCAACTTTCAATCAGAAGGGTTCAATCTCTCTCCTGTGTTAGTTTGAAGCCGAAACAACAAACGCGCTCAGAGGAGATAATGTTTGAAGAAAGGTGACCGGTTTTGAAGGGGGAATAGCAAACTTCCTGTTGATTTTTGCTGGGGGTTGTCAATTTATGAAATGCAGTTCTAAGTGAGACCTACATAGAGGTTTTTGTTTCATGTCTCTCCGACCTTCCCAGTGGGAGTTACAGGCAGTTTTGTCATTTTTTTCTTCCGAGGAGCAGTTTTTTCTGCATTTTATTAAAAAATTGCGGTAGAGCGCAATTTTGAGATTTGGGGTTAGGTTTTTTTATTAGATCGCAATTTTTGCCAGTCCTGATGTGTGCGTTCAGTTTGGTGAGTTTTGAAGCATGTTAAGGGGGTCAAAATACAGCTCAAAGAGGCAAAAGTGACTGTTTTTAGTACTTTTTTGTCTTGAAGAGGGAATTGCCAACTTCCTGTTGATTTTAGCCCGAGAATGTACTGTTATAAAATCTAGGTCTGAGTCAGACCTACATAGAGGTTTTTGTTTCATGTCTCTCCGACCTTCCTAGTGGGAGTTACAGGCAGTCTAGTTTTTTTTCCCCCCAGGGGGCGCTAGAGCGCAATTTTGAGTTTTGTGGTTCGGTTTTTTAAAGAAAAGGCAATTTTCGCCGGTCCTGATGTGTGGGTCAAATATGGTGAGTTTTGAAGCATGTTAAGTGGGTCAAATTACAGTTTAATGTGGCGGCGGAAGAATAAAGAATAAAGAATAATAAAACCTTACAAATTCAATAGGTCCTTATGTCCCATTGCATAAGGACTATGTAGGTCTGACTTAGACCTAGACTTCATGCATTGACATCCTTCAGCAAAAATCAACAAGAAGTTGGCAATTCCCCCTTCAAAATAAAATGTTTAGTAAAAACAGTCACTTTTGCCTCTTTGAGCTGTAATTTGACCACCTTAGCATGCTTCAAAACTCACCAAACTGGACACACACATCAGGACTGACAAAAATTGCGATCTAATAAAAAAACGCAACCCCAAAACTCAAAATTGCGCTCTAGCGCCCCCTAGGAAGAAAACACAGACACAACTGCTCCTAGGAAGAAAACTCAGACAAAACTGCCTGTAACTTCCAGTAGGAATGTCTTACAGTCATGAAACAAAATACCTCTATGTAGGTCTCACTTAGACCTACATTCATAAATTGACAACCCCCAGCAAAAATCAACAGGAAGTTTGCAATTCCCCCTTCAAAACAAAAGTTTTGTAAAAACCGGTCACCTTTTTTCAAACATTATCTCCTCTGAGCGCGTTTGTCGTGTCGGCTTCAAACTAGCACAGGAGAGAGATTGAACCCTTCTGATTAAAAGTTGACCAAAGAGTTTTAATTACTGCTCCGGTTTGGATTTTATGTGCCGTCAAAGTCGGTCCCGTCCATCGCTGCTTGCAGCTTTAATTTGTATTTATTTTTTATTGACATCCAGCATCAGACATTCCTCTCCATCACATCATAGTTGCATACATCATACAACTATTGTCTGCCCCAAATGTCAAAATAATATTTTTTGTTTGTATCCCAACGATGCCACGTTTCCCCCTAAAAAGAGAAAAACAGCAAAAACAAAAACAAAAACTAAACAAAATAATAACAAAAAAATAAATATATTAATAATCATAAAAATAAAAGAGAATATGAACAGATAGTAAGTAAATAAATAGAAAAAAAAACTAAACATGTAGGGAGTAGTGTTGTAACGATACCAATATTTTGGTACCGGTACTAAAATTATTTCGGTACTTTTCTAAATAAAGGGGACCACAAAAATGGCATTATTTGAACAAAAAATCTTAGGGTACATGAAACATGTTTATTATTGCAATTTAGTCCTTAAATAAAATAGTGAACATACTAGACAACTTGTCTTTTAGTAGTAAGTAAACAAACAAAGACTCCTAACTAGTCAGTAACATATTGTGTCATTTATACACCTATTATTTTGTACACATTATTAAGGACAAGTGGTAGAAAATGTATTTACTGTTAATATCTGCTTATTTTCTCTTTTAACACGCCGTGGTCTGCAAACTACTGCTAACGTGAACTGTTTTTAGCTTTTAACTTTTTGAACTGTTTTTCATTTTTAAACTGTTTTTATCTAACAAACTGTTCTTAGGGTAATTTATATTTGGTTTTTAAATGTTATTTTTTAGTCTCTCCTTTGCCTCTATTTCTTTGTGGTGTACAGCCCTTTGTTTTTCAACTGTGCTTGTCTTTAAAGGGCTTTATAAATAAAGTTGGTATGGTATGGTATGGTAACGTCTTGGAATTGCAACGGCGTGCAAAGGCTACTAGATATTACTTGCAATAACATTGTTTCATTTCTCTTTTGGATTTATCAGGTCGAGAGTGCATTTTTCACACATTCTGTCAGGTTCAAACACTGATGACATCTATTAAACAAGACAAGAAGCAAGGAATTAAACAGAGACAGAATTCAATTTGGCTCTATTGAGGAGAGACGTCTGGCCTGTACTCTTGTACAGTGTTCCAACACGAAGATTGTACGCCTCCTCTTTTATTTGGACTTTACCTGTTTCTAAGGGCCGGCGGTCGTAAACAGCCATCGCCCTTGATTACAAACAGTTCAAAGAAAAGGTCGTAAAAGAGTTCAAAGAAAAGGTCCTGGAACTTAATGTATTATTAATCTACTTGTTCATTTACTGTTAATATCTGCTTATTTTCTCTTTTAACACGCCGTGGTCTGCAAACTACTGCTAACGTCTTGGAATTGCAACGGCGTGCAAAGCCTACTAGATAATACTTGCAACAACATTGTCTCATCTGTTTCTCTTTTGGATTTATCAGGTCGAGAGTGCATTTTTCAGGTTCAAACACTGATGACATCTATTAAACAAGAAGCAAGGAATTAAACAGAGACAGAATTAAATTTGGCTCAATTGAGGAGAGACGTCTGGCCTGTACTCTTGCACAGTGTTCCAACACGAAGATTGTACGCCTCCTCTTTTATTTGGACTTTCCCTGTTTCTAAGGGACGGCGGTCGTAAACAGCCATCGCCCTTGATTACAAACAGTTCAAAAAAAAGGTCGTAAAATAGTTCAAAGAAGAGGTCGTGAAAACAGTTCAAAGAAGAGGTCCTGGAACTTAATGTATTATTAATCTACTTGTTCATTTACTGTTAATATCTGCTTATTTTCTCTTTTAACACGCCGTGGTCTGCAAACTACTGCTAACGTCTTGGAATTGCAACGGCGTGCAAAGCCTACTAGATAATACTTGCAATAACATTGTCTCATCTATTTCTCTTTTGGATTTATCAGGTCGAGAGTGCATTTTTCAGGTTCAAACACTGATGACATCTATTAAACAAGACAAGAAGCAAGGAATTAAACGGAGACAGAATTCAATTTGGCTCAATTGAGGAGAGACGTCTGGCCTGTACTCTTGTACAGTGTTCCAACACGAAGATTGTACGCCTCCTCTTTTATTTGGACTTTCCCTGTTTCTAAGGGACGGCGGTCGTAAACAGCCATTGCCCTTGATTACAAACAGTTCAAAGAAAAGGTCGTAAAAGAGTTCAAAGAAGAGGTCGTGAAAAGAGTTCAAAGAAGAGGTCCTGGAACTTAATGTATTATTAATCTACTTGTTCATTTACTGTTAATATCCGCTTATTTTCTCTTTTAACACGCCGTGGTCTGCAAACTACCGCTAACGTCTTGGAATTGCAACTGCGTGCAAAGCCTACTAGATAATACTTGCAATAACATTGTCTCATCTGTTTCTCTTTTGGATTTATCAGGTCGAGAGTGCATTTTTCACACATTCCGTCAGGTTCAAACACTGATGACATCTATTAAACAAGACAAGAAGCGAGGAATTAAACAGAGACAGAATTAAATTTGGCTCAATTGAGGAGAGACGTCTGGCCTGTACTCTTGTACAGTGTTCCAACACGAAGATTGTACGCCTCCTCTTTTATTTGGACTTTCCCTGTTTCTAAGGGACGGCGGTCGTAAACAGCCATCGCCCTTGATTACAAACAGTTCAAAGAAAAGGTCGTAAAAGAGTTCAAATAAAAGGTCGTTTAAAGAGTTCAAAGAAGAGGTCCTGGAACTTAATGTATTATTAATCTACTTGTTCATTTACTGTTAATATCTGCTTATTCTCTCTTTTAACACGCCGTGGTCTGCAAACTACTGCTAACGTCTTGGAATTGCAACGGCGTGCAAAGCCTACTAGATAATACTTGCAATAACATTGTCTCATCTGTTTCTCTTTTGGATTTATCAGGTCGAGAGTGCATTTTTCAGGTTCAAACACTGATGACATTTATTAAACAAGAAGCAAGGAATTAAACAGAGACAGAATTAAATTTGGCTCAATTGAGGAGAGACGTCTGGCCTGTACTCTTGTACAGTGTTCCAACACGAAGATTGTACGCCTCCTCTTTTATTTGGACTTTCCCTGTTTCTAAGGGCCGGCGGTCGTAAACAGCCATCGCCCTTGATTACAAACAGTTCAAAGAAAAGGTCGTAAAAGAGTTCAAAGAAGAGGTCGTGAAAACAGTTCAAAGAAGAGGTCCTGGAACTTGGGCAGATCCAGCTTTCCTGAATTCCCATCACTAACAACTAGGCAGAAAGGCATTGTGGGATTACCTGCATGTATTTGTTGCTTTGGAGGACAGCTGCGGTGCTCCGTATCAGCTTGCTGTATTCAATGTCATTCTTGAAAGCGGCCGTGTAGATCTCGCAGAAAGGCATGAACTCCTTGATTTTAGGAAGACAAAAGATCGTCAAAACCTACCGAGCTTGGACCGAAACGTCTCAAAAGTGTAACCACCTGTTGACTTGCGAGGGTCTTGGCGGACTCGGCCATTTTGGAGTAGTACTTTGCCAACTCACTATCTGCAAACATTTCAAATAGTCAAAGCAATGTCCTTGATTCATGAATCAGTGTACAAACCATTAGCCACGGAGAATGCCCTGAGTAAACAACTTGATAACGCAGTCATTGTACAACTGGTAATAGTCCCCTTGTGTCACTGGTAGGATGACTTCATAGAACAGTACAAGCATTCATCAGCCCTGCGGCAGAACGCACGTTCACACGCTGCCTTCTCAACGTGCGAAAGAAAGGATTGATGCGAGTGCGGCTCGGGTAGCAGCGGAACAAATTCCCAGAGAACTGGGGGCCGGTATATCTATTTTTAGGAACACTAATACAAAACCTGTGTATGGCGAGGATGGTGTTCTGCTGACCTCGACTGCGGATGTTGTGGATCGGTGGAGGGAATACTTCGAAGACCTCCTCAATCCCACCAACACGTCTTCCTATGAGGAAGCAGTGCCTGGGGAGTCTGTGGTGGGCTCTCCTATTTCTGGGGCTGAGGTTGCTGGGGTAGTTAAAAAGCTCCTCGGTGGCAAGGCCCCGGGGGTGGATGAGATCCGCCCGGAGTTCCTTAAGGCTCTGGATGCTGTGGGGCTGTCTTGGTTGACAAGACTCTGCAGCATCGCGTGGACATCTGGGGCGGTACCGCTGGATTGGCAGACCGGGGTGGTGGTTCCTCTCTTTAAGAAGGGGAACCGGAGGGTGTGTTCTAACTATCGTGGGATCACACTCCTCAGCCTCCTCAGCCTATTCAGGTGTACCGGAGAGGAGGCTACGCCGGATAGTCGAACCTCGGATTCAGGAGGAACAGTGTGGTTTTCGTCCTGGTCGAGGAACTGTGGACCAGTTCTATACTCTCGGCAGGGTCCTTGAAGGTGCATGGGAGTTTGCCCAACCAGTCTACATGTGTTTTGTGGACTTGGAGAAGGCATTCGACCGTGTCCCTCGGGAAGTCCTGTGGGGAGTGCTCAGAGAGTATGGGGTATCGGACTGTCTGATTGTGGCAGTCCGCTCCCTGTATGATCAGTGTCAGAGCTTGGTCCGCATTGCCGGCAGTAAGTCGGACACGTTTCCAGTGAGGGTTGGACTCCGCCAAGGCTGCCCTTTGTCACCGATTCTGTTCATAACTTTTATGGACAGAATTTCTAGGCGCAGTCAAGGCGTTGAGGGGATCCGGTTTGGTGGCTGCAGGATTAGGTCTCTGCTTTTTGCAGATGATGTGGTCCTGATGGCTTCATCTGGCCAGGATCCTCAGCTCTCACTGGATCGGTTCGCAGCCGAGTGGGAATCAGCACCTCCAAGTCCGAGTCCATGGTTCTCGTCCGGAAAAGGGTGGAGTGCCATCTCCGGGTTGGGGAGGAGATCTTGCCCCAAGTGGAGGAGTTCAAGTACCTCGGAGTCTTGTTCACGAGTGAGGGAAGAGTGGATCGTGAGATCGACAGGCGGATCGGTGCGGCGTCTTCAGTAATGCGGACGCTGTATCGATCCGTTGTGGTGAAGAAGGAGCTGAGCCGGAAGGCAAAGCTCTCAATTTACCGGTCGATCTACGTTCCCATCCTCACCTATGGTCATGAGCTTTGGGTTATGACCGAAAGGACAAGATCACGGGTACAAGCGGCCGAAATGAGTTTCCTCCGCCGGGTGGCGGGGCTCTCCCTTAAGAGATAGGGTGAGAAGCTCTGCCATCCGGGGGGAGCTCGAAGTAAAGCCGCTGCTCCTCCACATGGAGAGGAGCCAGATGAGGTGGTTCGGGCATCTGGTCAGGATGCCACCCGAACGCCTCCCTAGGGAGGTGTTTAGGGCACGTCCGACCGGTAGGAGGCCGCGGGGAAGACCCAGGACACGTTGGGAAGACTATGTCTCCCGGCTGGCCTGGGAACGCCTCGGGGTGCCCCGGGAGGAGCTGGACGAAGTGGCTGGGGAGAGGGAAGGCTGGGCTTCCCTGCTTAGGCTGCTGCTCCCGCGACCCGACCTCGGATAAGCGAAGGAAGATGGATGGATGGATAATACAAAACCTCACAATAATGTCTGAATGCTAAAAACTTTATGACAGACCGCCTTAAAAAAACGGAATGGAATTTTACATTTTGTTACTGAATGAGACACCCAGAATGTACACGAAAATAAAGAATGTGTGATTTACAATATTAGCTATGAACGATAAAACACTGAATATTGACAGCATATGAACGTCACAAACCCTCTCCATCCACATACTTTACAATCAAATGCAACAAACACAGCAAAATATAAACACGAAGGGTAAAAAAATTAACCCACCTACAATCTGATATATGTGATATATCACTAAGCTTTAGAACTTTGTTGTAAAAATCTCCTTCCACGTCTGTCCCTGACACTCACATTTCAGGCTGGCCGCTCTGGAAACTAGATATGCGCGGATAGGCAATTATTTCATCCGCAACCGCATCACAAAAGTCGTCATCCACCCGCCATCCACCCGAACCAACATTTTATCAAAACCACACCTGCCCGTTGTTATATATCTAATATAGACGATGCAAGGCATTAGTGAGGTTAGAAAGCTTTTGCCTGTTAAAGAAAGGAGACTGATCCAATGCAGCAGAGACATTCAATGCGTGCCACGCATTAATATCTCTTGGCCACGCATTAGTGGCTAAGAGATATTAATGCGAGATAATATTATTTATCATTATTATAATATTATTGTCATTTCCATTAAGAAAGTGTTGACTATTGTTGCCAATTCCCTCAGATCAGGAGTGCGTTCCTCACACTTTGTGTGCGCAGTTGCAGCAAGCAGAACGAGGCTTTTAAGAAGTTAAAAAAATGTTTTAGGGGTCGGCAACCTACGGCTCCGGAGCCGTATGTGGCTCTTTGATCACTCTGATGCGGCTCAGCAACTTACTTGCTGAACCCCCCAATTTTCCCGTGAGACTTCCGGATTTCAGTGCCTCTCGCAGAAAACTCCCGGGATTAATATTCACCGATTTTCACCCTTACGGCTATAACAAGGGCGTGCCATGATGGTACAACATTTGGCGCCCTCTACAGTCTGTACTAACAGAGTGCCAGCCCAACACTTGTTATACAATATACATCTTTTGCTTGCACACGTACGTAACAGCAAGGCATACTTGGTCAACAGCCACACAGGTTACACTGACGGTGGTCATATAAAACAACTTTAACACTCTTACTAATAATGCGCCACACTTTGAACCAAAACCAAACAAGAATGACAAACACATTTCGGGAGAACATCTGCACCTTAACACAACATAAACACAACAGAACAAATACCCAGAATCCCATGCAGCCCTGACTCTTCCGGGCTACATTATACACCCCTGCTACCACCAAACCCCGCCCCCACCCCCCTCTGTGCGTCGGTAGAGGTGGGCGGGGTTTGGTAGCGGGGGAGGGCTATTCATTCAAAACCCGCGTGCCGCACCAGCTTAAAAATTCCCTGATTACCTGGAATTCCCCCCTATTGCCCTACTGACAAAATACACACCTGTCCATATCCCACATTTCTCACCCGATTCGAACCGTTCCAACATCCACACCCTCCGCTCACCCTGGACATTCAAGCCAGCATGTGTCCCGATTTGGAAAATTCCCTGATTACCTGGAATTATCAGGAATTCCCCCCTATTGCCCTACTGACAAAATACAAACCTCTCCATATACCACATTTCTCACCCGATTCGAACCGTTCCAACATCCACACCCTCCGCTCACCCTGGACATTCAAGCCAGCATGTGTCCCGATTTGGAAAATTCCCTGATTACCTGGAATCATCAGGAATTCCCCCCTATTACCCTACTGACAAAATACAAACCTCTCCAAATCCCACATTTCTCACCCGGTTCGAACAGTTCCAACATCCACACCTTCCACTCACCCTGGACATTAAAGCCAGCATGTGTCCCGATTTAGAAAATTCCCTGATTACCTGGAATTATCAGGAAATTCCCCCCTATTGCCCTACTGACAAAATACAAACCTCTCCATATCCCACATTTCTCACTCGATTCGAACCGTTCCAACATCCACACCCTCTGCTCACCCTGGACATTCAAGCCAGCTTGTGTCCCGATTTGGAAAATTCCCTGATTACCTGGAATTATCAAGAATCATCCCTTATTGCCCTAGTGACAAAATACCAACCTCTCCATATCCCACATTTCTCACCCGATTCGAACCGTTCCAACATCCACACCCTCCTCTCACCCTGGACATTAAAGCCAGCATGTGTCCCGATTTGGAAAATTCCCTGATTACCTGGAATCATCAGGAATTCACCCCTATTGCCCTACTGACAAAATAAAAACCTCTCCATATCCCACATTTCTCACCCGGTTCGAACCGTTCCAACATCCACACCCTCCGCTCACCCTGGACATTCAAGCCAGCATGTGTACCAATTTTGAAAATTCCCTGATTACCTGGAATTATCAAAAATTCCCCCCTATTGCCCTACTGACAAAATACAAACCTCTCCATATCCCACATTTCTCACCCGATTCGAACCGTTCCAACATCCACACCCTCCGCTCACCCTGGACATTCAAGCCAGCATGTGTCCCGATTTTGAAAATTCCCTGATTACCTGGAATTATCAAGAATTCCCCCCCTATTGCCCTACTGACAAAATACAAACCTCTCCATATACCACATTTCTCACCCGATTCGAACCGTTCCAACATCCACACCCTCCGCTCACCCTGGACATTCAAGCCAGCTTGTGTCCCGATTCAAAAAATTCCCTGATTACCTGGAATTATCAGGAATTCCCCCCTAACGCCCTGCTGACAAAATACAAACCTCTCTATATCCCACATTTCTCACCCGGTTCGAACCGTTCCAACTTTCACACCCTCCGCTCACCCTGGACATTAAAGCCAGCATGTGTCCCGATTTTGAAAATTCCCTGATTACCTGGAATTATCAGGAATTCCCCCCTATTGCCCTACTGACAAAATACAAACCTCTTCATATCCTACATTTCTCACCCGATTTGAACCGTTCCAACATCCACACCCTCCACTCACCCTGGACAATCAAGCCAGCATTTGTACCGATTTTGAAAATTCCCTGATTACCTGGAATTATCAGGAATTGCCTTAGTGACAAAATAAAAACCTCTCCATATCCCACATTTCTCACCCGGTTCGAACCGTTCCAACATCCACACCCTCCACTCACCCTGGACATTAAAGCCAGTATGTGTCCCGATTTTGACAATTCCCTGATTACCTGGAATTATCAGGAATTCCCCCCTATTGCCCTAGTGACAAAATAAAAACCTCTCCATATCCCACATTTCTCACCCGGTTCGAACCGTTCCAACATCCACACCCTCCGCTCACCCTGGACATTCAAGCCAGCATGTGTCCTGATTTTGAAAATTCCCTGATTACCTGGAATTATCAGGAATCGACCCCTATTGCCCTACTGAAAAAATACAAACCTCTCCATATCCTACATTTCTCACCCGATTCGAACCGTTCCAACATCCACACCCTCCGCTCACCCTGGACATTCAAGCCAGCATGTGTCCCGATTTAGAAAATTCCCTGATTACCTGGAATTATCAGGAAATTCCCCCCTATTGCCCTACTGACAAAATACAAACCTCTTCATATCCTACATTTCTCACCCGATTTGAACCGTTCCAACATCCACACCCTCCACTCACCCTGGACAATCAAGCCAGCATTTGTACCGATTTTGAAAATTCCCTGATTACCTGGAATTATCAGGAATTGCCTTAGTGACAAAATAAAAACCTCTCCATATCCCACATTTCTCACCCGGTTCGAACCGTTCCAACATCCACACCCTCCACTCACCCTGGACATTAAAGCCAGTATGTGTCCCGATTTTGACAATTCCCTGATTACCTGGAATTATCAGGAATTCCCCCCTATTGCCCTAGTGACAAAATAAAAACCTCTCCATATCCCACATTTCTCACCCGGTTCGAACCGTTCCAACATCCACACCCTCCGCTCACCCTGGACATTCAAGCCAGCATGTGTCCTGATTTTGAAAATTCCCTGATTACCTGGAATTATCAGGAATCGACCCCTATTGCCCTACTGAAAAAATACAAACCTCTCCATATCCTACATTTCTCACCCGATTCGAACCGTTCCAACATCCACACCCTCCGCTCACCCTGGACATTCAAGCCAGCATGTGTCCCGATTTAGAAAATTCCCTGATTACCTGGAATTATCAGGAAATTCCCCCCTATTGCCCTACTGACAAAATACAAACCTCTCCATATCCCACATTTCTCACTCGATTCGAACCGTTCCAACATCCACACCCTCTGCTCACCCTGGACATTCAAGCCAGCTTGTGTCCCGATTTGGAAAATTCCCTGATTACCTGGAATTATCAAGAATCATCCCTTATTGCCCTAGTGACAAAATACCAACCTCTCCATATCCCACATTTCTCACCCGATTCGAACCGTTCCAACATCCACACCCTCCTCTCACCCTGGACATTAAAGCCAGCATGTGTCCCGATTTGGAAAATTCCCTGATTACCTGGAATCATCAGGAATTCACCCCTATTGCCCTACTGACAAAATAAAAACCTCTCCATATCCCACATTTCTCACCCGGTTCGAACCGTTCCAACATCCACACCCTCCGCTCACCCTGGACATTCAAGCCAGCATGTGTACCAATTTTGAAAATTCCCTGATTACCTGGAATTATCAAAAATCCCCCCCTATTGCCCTACTGACAAAATACAAACCTCTCCATATCCCACATTTCTCACCCGATTCGAACCGTTCCAACATCCACACCCTCCGCTCACCCTGGACATTCAAGCCAGCATGTGTCCCGATTTGGAAAATTCCCTGATTACCTGGAATTATCAAGAATTCCCCCCCTATTGCCCTACTGACAAAATACAAACCTCTCCATATACCACATTTCTCACCCGATTCGAACCGTTCCAACATCCACACCCTCCGCTCACCCTGGACATTCAAGCCAGCTTGTGTCCCGATTCAAAAAATTCCCTGATTACCTGGAATTATCAGGAATTCCCCCCTAACGCCCTGCTGACAAAATACAAACCTCTCCATATCCCACATTTCTCACCCGGTTCGAACCGTTCCAACTTTCACACCCTCCGCTCACCCTGGACATTAAAGCCAGCATGTGTCCCGATTTTGAAAATTCCCTGATTACCTGGAATTATCAGGAATTCCCCCCTATTGCCCTACTGACAAAATACAAACCTCTTCATATCCTACATTTCTCACCCGATTTGAACCGTTCCAACATCCACACCCTCCACTCACCCTGGACAATCAAGCCAGCATTTGTACCGATTTTGAAAATTCCCTGATTACCTGGAATTATCAGGAATTGCCTTAGTGACAAAATAAAAACCTCTCCATATCCCACATTTCTCACCCGGTTCGAACCGTTCCAACATCCACACCCTCCACTCACCCTGGACATTAAAGCCAGTATGTGTCCCGATTTTGACAATTCCCTGATTACCTGGAATTATCAGGAATTCCCCCCTATTGCCCTAGTGACAAAATAAAAACCTCTCCATATCCCACATTTCTCACCCGGTTCGAACCGTTCCAACATCCACACCCTCCGCTCACCCTGGACATTCAAGCCAGCATGTGTCCTGATTTTGAAAATTCCCTGATTACCTGGAATTATCAGGAATCGACCCCTATTGCCCTACTGAAAAAATACAAACCTCTCCATATCCTACATTTCTCACCCGATTCGAACCGTTCCAACATCCACACCCTCCGCTCACCCTGGACATTCAAGCCAGCATGTGTCCCGATTTAGAAAATTCCCTGATTACCTGGAAATATCAGGACTTGCCCTAGTGACAAAATAAAAACCTCTCCATATCCCACATTTCTCACCCGTTTCGAACTGTTCCAACATCCACACCCTCTGCTCACCCTGGACATTCAAGCCAGCATGTGTCCCGATTTTGAAAATTCCCTGATTACCTGGAATTATCAGGAATTACCCCCTAACGCCCTACTGAGAAAATACAAACCTCTCCATATCCCACATTTCTCACCCGGTTCGAACCGTTCCAACATCCACACCCTCCGCTCACCCTGGACATTCAAGCCAGCATGTGTCCCGATTTGGAAAATTCCCTGATTACCTGGAATTATCAGGAGTTGCCCTACTGAGAAAATACAAACCTCTCCATATCCCACATTTCTCACCTGATTCGAACCGTTCCAACATCCACACCCTCTGCTCACCCTGGACATTCAAGCCAGCATGTGTACCGATTTTGAAAATTCCCTGATTACCTGGAATTATCAGGAATTCCCCCCTATTGCCCTACTGACAAAATACAAACCTCTCCATATCCCACATTTCTCACCCGGTTCAAACCGTTCCAACATCCACACCCTCCGCTCACCCTGGACATTCAAGCCAGCATGTGTCCCGATTTTGAAAATTCCCTGATTACCTGGAATCATAAAGAATCCTCCCTTATTGCCCTAGTGACAAAATACAAACCTCTCCATATACCACATTTCTCACCCGATTCGAACCGTTCCAACATCCACACCCTCCGCTCACCCTGGACATTCAAGCCAGCATGTGTCCCGATTTAGAAAATTCCCTGATTACCTGGAAATATCAGGACTTGCCCTAGTGACAAAATAAAAACCTCTCCATATCCCACATTTCTCACCCGTTTCGAACTGTTCCAACATCCACACCCTCTGCTCACCCTGGACATTCAAGCCAGCATGTGTCCCGATTTTGAAAATTCCCTGATTACCTGGAATTATCAGGAATTACCCCCTAACGCCCTACTGAGAAAATACAAACCTCTCCATATCCCACATTTCTCACCCGGTTCGAACCGTTCCAACATCCACACCCTCCGCTCACCCTGGACATTCAAGCCAGCATGTGTCCCGATTTGGAAAATTCCCTGATTACCTGGAATTATCAGGAATTGCCCTAGTGACAAAATAAAAACCTCTCCATATACCACATTTCTCACCCGATTCGAACCGTTCCAACATCCACACCCTCTGCTCACCCTGGACATTCTAGCCAGCATGTGTATCGACTTAGAAAATTCCCTGATTACCTGGAATTATCAGGAATTGCCCTAGTGACAAAATACAAACCTCTCCATATCCCACATTTCTCACCCGATTTGAACCGTTCCAACATCCACACCCTCCGCTCACCCTGGACATTCAAGCCAGCATGTGTACCGATTTTGAAAATCCCCTGATTACCTGGAATTAACAGGAATTCCCCCCTATTGCCCTACTGAAAAAATACAAACCTCTCCATATCCCACATTTCTCACCCGATTCGAACCGTTCCAACATCCACACCCTCTGCTCACCCTGGACATTCAAGCAAGCATGTGTCCCGATTTGGAAAATTCCCTGATTACCTGGAATTATCAGGAATTCCCCCCTATTTCCCTAGTGACAAAATAAAAACCTCTCCATATCCCACATTTCTCACCCGATTCGAACCGTTCCAACATTCACACCCTCCGCTCACCCTGGACATTCAAGCCAGCATGTGTCCCGAGTTTGAAAATTCCCTGATTACCTGGAATTATCAGGAATTGCCCTAGTGACAAAATAAAAACCTCTCCATATCCCACATTTCTCACCCGGTTCGAACCGTTCCAACATCCACACCCTCCGCTCACCCTGGACATTCAAGCCAGCTTGTGTCCCGATTTTGAAAATTCCCTGATTACCTGGAATTATCTGGAATTCCCCCATATTGCCCTACTGACAAAATACAAACCTCTCCATGTCCCACATTTCTCACCCGATTCGAACCGTTCCAACATCCACACCCTCCACTCACCCTGGACATTCAAGCCAGCTTGTGTCCCGATTTAGAAAATTCCCTGATTACCTGGAATTATCAGGAATTCCCCCCTATTGCCCTACTGACAAAATACAAACCTCTCCATATCCCACATTTCTCACCCGATTCGAACCGTTCCAACATCCACACCCTCCGCTCACCCTGGACATTCAAGCCAGCTTGTGTCCCAATTTTGGAAAATTCCCTGATTACCTGGAATTATCAGGAATTCCCCCCTAATGCCCTACTGACAAAATACAAACCTCTCCATATCCCACATTTCTCACCCGATTCGAACCGTTCCAACATCCACACCCTCCACTCACCCTGGACATTCAAGCCAGCATGTGTCCCGATTTTGAAAATTCCCTGATTACCTGGAATTATCAGGAATTTCCCCCTATTGCCCTACTGACAAAATACACACCTGTCCATATCCCACATTTCTCACCCGATTCGAACCGTTCCAACATCCACACCCTCCGCTCACCCTGGACATTCTAGCCAGCATGTGTCCCGATTTTGAAAATTCCCTGATTACCTGGAATCATAAAGAATCCTCCCTTATTGCCCTACTGACAAAATACAAACCTCTCCATATCCCACATTTCTCACCCGGTTCGAACCGTTCCAACATCCACACCCTCCACTCACCCTGGACATTCAAGCCAGCATGTGTACCGATTTTGAAAATTCCCTGATTACCTGGAATTATCAGGAATTACCCCCTAACGCCCTACTGAGAAAATACAAACCTCGCCATATCCCACATTTCTCACCCGGTTCGAACCGTTCCAACATCCACACCCTCCGCTCACCCGGGACATTCTAGCCAGCATGTGTCCCGATTTTGAAAATTCCCTGATTACCTGGAATTATCAGGAATTGCCCTAGTGACAAAATAAAAACCTCTCCATATCCCACATTTCTCACCCGATTCGAACCGTTCCAACATCCACACCCTCTGCTCACCCTGGACATTAAAGCCAGCATGTGTCCCGATTTGGAAAATTCCCTGATTACCTGGAATTATCAGGAATTCCCCCCTATTGCCCTACTGACAAAATACAAACCTCTCCATATACCACATTTCTCACCCGATTCGAACCGTTCCAACATCCACACCCTCCACTCACCCTGGACATTCAAGCCAGCATGTGTACCGATTTGGAAAATACCCTGATTACCTGGAATCATCAAAAATCCTCCCTTATTGCCCTAGTGACAAAATACAAACCTCTCCATATCCCACATTTCTCACCCGGTTCGAACCGTTCCAACATCCACACCCTCCGCTCACCCGGGACATTCTAGCCAGCATGTGTCCCGATTTTGAAAATTCCCTGATTACCTGGAATTATCAGGAATTCCCCCCTATTGCCCTACTGACAAAATACAAACCTCTCCATATCGCACATTTCTCACCCGATTCGAACCGTTCCAACATCCACACCCTCTGCTCACCCTGGACATTCAAGCCAGCATGTGTACCGATTTTGACAATTCCCTGATTACCTGGAATTATGAGGAATTCCCCCCTATTGCCCTACTGACAAAATAAAAACCTCTCCATATCCCACATTTCTGACCCGGTTCGAACCGTTCCAACATCCACACCCTCCGCTCACCCTGGACATTCAAGCCAGCATGTGTCCCGATTTGGAAAATTCCCTGATTACCTGTAATCATCAGGAATTCCCCCCTATTGCCCTACTGACAAAATACAAACTTCTCCATATGCCACATTTCTCACCCGATTCTAATCGTTCCAACATCCACACCCTCCACTCACCCTGGACATTCAAGCCAGCTTGTGTCCTGATTTTGAAAATTCCCTGATTACCTGGAATCATCGGGAATTCCCCCCTATTGCCCTACTGACAAAATAAAAACCTCTCCATATCCCACATTTCTCACCCGGTTCGAACCGTTCCAACACCCACACCCTCTGCTCACCCTGGACATTCAAGCCAGCGTGTGTCCCAATTTAGAAAATTCCCTGATTACCTGGAATTATCAGGAATTGTGCCCTACTGACAAAATACAAACCTCTCCATATCCCACATTTCTCACCCGATTCGAACCGTTCCAACATCCACACCCTCTGCTCACCCTGGACATTCAAGCCAGCATGTGTCCTGATTTTGAAAATTCCCTGATTACCTGGAATCATCGGGAATTCCCCCCTATTACCCTACTGACAAAATAAAAACCTCTCCATATCCCACATTTCTCACCCGGTTCGAACCGTTCCAACACCCACACCCTCTGCTCACCCTGGACATTCAAGCCAGCGTGTGTCCCAATTTAGAAAATTCCCTGATTACCTGGAATTATCAGGAATTCCCCCCTATTGCCCTACTGACAAAATACAAACCTCTCCATATCCCACATTTCTCACCCGATTCAAACCGTTCCAACATCCACACCCTCCGCTCACCCTGGACATTCAAGCCATTATGTGTCCCGATTTTGAAAATTCCCTGATTACCTGGAATTATCAGGAATCCCCCCCTATTGCCCTACTGACAAAATACAAACCTCTCCATATCCCACATTTCTCACCCGATTCAAACCGTTCCAACATCCACACCCTCCGCTCACCCTGGACATTCAAGCCATTATGTGTCCCGATTTTGAAAATTCCCTGATTACCTGGAATTATCAGGAATTCCCCCCTATTGCCCTAGTGACAAAATACAAACCTCTCCATATACCACATTTCTCACCCGATTCGAACCGTTCCAACATCCACACCCTCTGCTCACCCTGGACATTCAAGCCAGCATGTGTCCCTATTTTGAAAATTCCCTGATTACCTGGAATTATCAGGAATTGCCCTAGTGACAAAATAAAAACCTCTCCATATCACACATTTCTCACCCGGTTGGAACCGTTCCAACATCCACACCCTCCGCTCACCCTGGACATTCAAGCCAGCATGTGTCCCGATTTGGAAAATTCCCTGATTACCTGGAATTATCAGGAATTCCCCCCTAATGCCCTACTGACAAAATACAAACCTCTCCATATCCCACATTTCTGCCCCGATTCGAACCGTTCCAACATCCACACCCTCCGCTCACCCTGGACGTTCAAGCCAGCATGTGTACCAATTTTGAAAATTCCCTGATTACCTGGAATTATCAAGAATTCCCCCCTATTGCCCTACTGACAAAATACAAACCTCTCCATATCCCACATTTCTCACCCGATTCGAACCGTTCCAACATCCACACCCTCCGCTCACCCTGGACATTCAAGCAAGCATGTGTCCTGATTTTGACAATTCCCTGATTACCTGGAATTATCAGGAATTCCCCCCTATTGCCCTACTGACAAAATACAAACCTCTCCATATCCCACATTTCTCACCCGATTCGAACCGTTCCAACATCCACACCCTCCGCTCACCCTGGACATTCAAGCCAGCATGTGTCCCGATTTTGAAAATTCCCTGATTACCTGGAATTATCAGGAATTGCCCTAGTGACAAAATACAAACCTCTCCATATCCCACATTTCTCACCCGATTTGAACCGTTCCAACATCCACACCCTCCGCTCACCCTGGACATTCAAGCCAGCATGTGTCCCGAATTGGAAAATTCCCTGATTACCTGGAATCATCAAGAATCCTCCCTTATTGCCCTTGTGACAAAATACAAACCTCTCCATATACCACATTTCTCACCCGATTCGAACCGTTCCAACATCCACACCCTCCGCTCACCCTGGACATTCAAGCCAGCTTGTGTCCTGATTTTGAAAATTCCCTGATTACCTGGAATCATCAAGAATCCTCCCTTATTGCCCTAGTGACAAAATACAAACCTCTCCATATCCCACATTTCTCACCCGATTCGAACCGTTCCAACATCCACACCCTCCGCTCACCCTGGACATTCAAGCCAGCGTGTGTCCCGATTTTGAAAACTCCCTGATTACCTGGAATTATCAGGAATTGCCCTAGTGACAAAATAAAAACCTCTCCATATCCCACATTTCTCACCCGGTTCGAACCGTTCCAACATCCACACCCTCCACTCACCCTGGACATTCAAGCCAGCATGTGTCCCGATTTTGAAAATTCCCTGATTACCTGGAATTATCAGGAATTCCCCCTTACTGCCCTAGTGACAAAATAAAAACCTCTCCATATCCCACATTTCTCACCCGGTTCGAACCGTTCCAACATCCACAACCTCTGCTCACCCTGGACAGTCAAGCCAGTGTGTGTCCCGATTTAGAAAATTCCCTGATTACCTGGAATTATCAGGAATTCCCCCCTATTTCCCTAGTGACAAAATAAAAACCTCTCCATATCCCACATTTCTCACCCGATTCGAACCGTTCCAACATTCACACCCTCCGCTCACCCTGGACATTCAAGCCAGCATGTGTCCCGAGTTTGAAAATTCCCTGATTACCTGGAATTATCAGGAATTGCCCTAGTGACAAAATAAAAACCTCTCCATATCCCACATTTCTCACCCGGTTCGAACCGTTCCAACATCCACACCCTCCGCTCACCCTGGACATTCAAGCCAGCTTGTGTCCCGATTTTGAAAATTCCCTGATTACCTGGAATTATCTGGAATTCCCCCATATTGCCCTACTGACAAAATACAAACCTCTCCATGTCCCACATTTCTCACCCGATTCGAACCGTTCCAACATCCACACCCTCCACTCACCCTGGACATTCAAGCCAGCTTGTGTCCCGATTTAGAAAATTCCCTGATTACCTGGAATTATCAGGAATTCCCCCCTATTGCCCTACTGACAAAATACAAACCTCTCCATATCCCACATTTCTCACCCGATTCGAACCGTTCCAACATCCACACCCTCCGCTCACCCTGGACATTCAAGCCAGCTTGTGTCCCAATTTTGGAAAATTCCCTGATTACCTGGAATTATCAGGAATTCCCCCCTAATGCCCTACTGACAAAATACAAACCTCTCCATATCCCACATTTCTCACCCGATTCGAACCGTTCCAACATCCACACCCTCCACTCACCCTGGACATTCAAGCCAGCATGTGTCCCGATTTTGAAAATTCCCTGATTACCTGGAATTATCAGGAATTTCCCCCTATTGCCCTACTGACAAAATACACACCTGTCCATATCCCACATTTCTCACCCGATTCGAACCGTTCCAACATCCACACCCTCCGCTCACCCTGGACATTCTAGCCAGCATGTGTCCCGATTTTGAAAATTCCCTGATTACCTGGAATCATAAAGAATCCTCCCTTATTGCCCTACTGACAAAATACAAACCTCTCCATATCCCACATTTCTCACCCGGTTCGAACCGTTCCAACATCCACACCCTCCACTCACCCTGGACATTCAAGCCAGCATGTGTACCGATTTTGAAAATTCCCTGATTACCTGGAATTATCAGGAATTACCCCCTAACGCCCTACTGAGAAAATACAAACCTCGCCATATCCCACATTTCTCACCCGGTTCGAACCGTTCCAACATCCACACCCTCCGCTCACCCGGGACATTCTAGCCAGCATGTGTCCCGATTTTGAAAATTCCCTGATTACCTGGAATTATCAGGAATTGCCCTAGTGACAAAATAAAAACCTCTCCATATCCCACATTTCTCACCCGATTCGAACCGTTCCAACATCCACACCCTCTGCTCACCCTGGACATTAAAGCCAGCATGTGTCCCGATTTGGAAAATTCCCTGATTACCTGGAATTATCAGGAATTCCCCCCTATTGCCCTACTGACAAAATACAAACCTCTCCATATACCACATTTCTCACCCGATTCGAACCGTTCCAACATCCACACCCTCCACTCACCCTGGACATTCAAGCCAGCATGTGTACCGATTTGGAAAATACCCTGATTACCTGGAATCATCAAAAATCCTCCCTTATTGCCCTAGTGACAAAATACAAACCTCTCCATATCCCACATTTCTCACCCGGTTCGAACCGTTCCAACATCCACACCCTCCGCTCACCCGGGACATTCTAGCCAGCATGTGTCCCGATTTTGAAAATTCCCTGATTACCTGGAATTATCAGGAATTCCCCCCTATTGCCCTACTGACAAAATACAAACCTCTCCATATCGCACATTTCTCACCCGATTCGAACCGTTCCAACATCCACACCCTCTGCTCACCCTGGACATTCAAGCCAGCATGTGTACCGATTTTGACAATTCCCTGATTACCTGGAATTATGAGGAATTCCCCCCTATTGCCCTACTGACAAAATAAAAACCTCTCCATATCCCACATTTCTGACCCGGTTCGAACCGTTCCAACATCCACACCCTCCGCTCACCCTGGACATTCAAGCCAGCATGTGTCCCGATTTGGAAAATTCCCTGATTACCTGTAATCATCAGGAATTCCCCCCTATTGCCCTACTGACAAAATACAAACTTCTCCATATGCCACATTTCTCACCCGATTCTAATCGTTCCAACATCCACACCCTCCACTCACCCTGGACATTCAAGCCAGCTTGTGTCCTGATTTTGAAAATTCCCTGATTACCTGGAATCATCGGGAATTCCCCCCTATTGCCCTACTGACAAAATAAAAACCTCTCCATATCCCACATTTCTCACCCGGTTCGAACCGTTCCAACACCCACACCCTCTGCTCACCCTGGACATTCAAGCCAGCGTGTGTCCCAATTTAGAAAATTCCCTGATTACCTGGAATTATCAGGAATTGTGCCCTACTGACAAAATACAAACCTCTCCATATCCCACATTTCTCACCCGATTCGAACCGTTCCAACATCCACACCCTCTGCTCACCCTGGACATTCAAGCCAGCATGTGTCCTGATTTTGAAAATTCCCTGATTACCTGGAATCATCGGGAATTCCCCCCTATTACCCTACTGACAAAATAAAAACCTCTCCATATCCCACATTTCTCACCCGGTTCGAACCGTTCCAACACCCACACCCTCTGCTCACCCTGGACATTCAAGCCAGCGTGTGTCCCAATTTAGAAAATTCCCTGATTACCTGGAATTATCAGGAATTCCCCCCTATTGCCCTACTGACAAAATACAAACCTCTCCATATCCCACATTTCTCACCCGATTCAAACCGTTCCAACATCCACACCCTCCGCTCACCCTGGACATTCAAGCCATTATGTGTCCCGATTTTGAAAATTCCCTGATTACCTGGAATTATCAGGAATCCCCCCCTATTGCCCTACTGACAAAATACAAACCTCTCCATATCCCACATTTCTCACCCGATTCAAACCGTTCCAACATCCACACCCTCCGCTCACCCTGGACATTCAAGCCATTATGTGTCCCGATTTTGAAAATTCCCTGATTACCTGGAATTATCAGGAATTCCCCCCTATTGCCCTAGTGACAAAATACAAACCTCTCCATATACCACATTTCTCACCCGATTCGAACCGTTCCAACATCCACACCCTCTGCTCACCCTGGACATTCAAGCCAGCATGTGTCCCTATTTTGAAAATTCCCTGATTACCTGGAATTATCAGGAATTGCCCTAGTGACAAAATAAAAACCTCTCCATATCACACATTTCTCACCCGGTTGGAACCGTTCCAACATCCACACCCTCCGCTCACCCTGGACATTCAAGCCAGCATGTGTCCCGATTTGGAAAATTCCCTGATTACCTGGAATTATCAGGAATTCCCCCCTAATGCCCTACTGACAAAATACAAACCTCTCCATATCCCACATTTCTGCCCCGATTCGAACCGTTCCAACATCCACACCCTCCGCTCACCCTGGACGTTCAAGCCAGCATGTGTACCAATTTTGAAAATTCCCTGATTACCTGGAATTATCAAGAATTCCCCCCTATTGCCCTACTGACAAAATACAAACCTCTCCATATCCCACATTTCTCACCCGATTCGAACCGTTCCAACATCCACACCCTCCGCTCACCCTGGACATTCAAGCAAGCATGTGTCCTGATTTTGACAATTCCCTGATTACCTGGAATTATCAGGAATTCCCCCCTATTGCCCTACTGACAAAATACAAACCTCTCCATATCCCACATTTCTCACCCGATTCGAACCGTTCCAACATCCACACCCTCCGCTCACCCTGGACATTCAAGCCAGCATGTGTCCCGATTTTGAAAATTCCCTGATTACCTGGAATTATCAGGAATTGCCCTAGTGACAAAATACAAACCTCTCCATATCCCACATTTCTCACCCGATTTGAACCGTTCCAACATCCACACCCTCCGCTCACCCTGGACATTCAAGCCAGCATGTGTCCCGAATTGGAAAATTCCCTGATTACCTGGAATCATCAAGAATCCTCCCTTATTGCCCTTGTGACAAAATACAAACCTCTCCATATACCACATTTCTCACCCGATTCGAACCGTTCCAACATCCACACCCTCCGCTCACCCTGGACATTCAAGCCAGCTTGTGTCCTGATTTTGAAAATTCCCTGATTACCTGGAATCATCAAGAATCCTCCCTTATTGCCCTAGTGACAAAATACAAACCTCTCCATATCCCACATTTCTCACCCGATTCGAACCGTTCCAACATCCACACCCTCCGCTCACCCTGGACATTCAAGCCAGCGTGTGTCCCGATTTTGAAAACTCCCTGATTACCTGGAATTATCAGGAATTGCCCTAGTGACAAAATAAAAACCTCTCCATATCCCACATTTCTCACCCGGTTCGAACCGTTCCAACATCCACACCCTCCACTCACCCTGGACATTCAAGCCAGCATGTGTCCCGATTTTGAAAATTCCCTGATTACCTGGGATCATCAAGAATCCTCCCTTATTGCCCTAGTGACAAAATACAAACTTCTCCATATCCCGCATTTCTCACCCGATTCGAACCGTTCCAACATCCACACCCTCCGCTCACCCTGGACATTCAAGCCAGCTTGTGTCCTGATTTTGAAAATTCCCTAAATACCTGGAATTATCAGGAATTCCCCCTTACTGCCCTAGTGACAAAATAAAAACCTCTCCATATCCCACATTTCTCACCCGGTTCGAACCGTTCCAACATCCACAACCTCTGCTCACCCTGGACAGTCAAGCCAGTGTGTGTCCCGATTTAGAAAATTCCCTGATTACCTGGAATTATCAGGAATTCCCCCCTATTGCACTACTGACAAAATACAAACCTCTCCATATCCCCCATTTCTCACCCGATTTGAACCGTTCCAACATCTACACCCTCTGCTCACCCTGGACATTCAAGCCAGCATGTGTCCCGAATTGGAAAATTCCCTGATTACCTGGAATCATCAAGAATCCTCCCTTATTGCCCTAGTGACAAAATAAAAACCTCTCCATATCCCACATTTCTCAGCCGATTCGAACCGTTCCAACATCCACACCCTCCGCTCACCCTGGACATTCAAGCCAGCTTGTGTTCCGATTTAGAAAATTCCCTGATTACCTGGAATTATCAGGAATTGCCCTAGTGACAAAATAAAAACCTCTCCATATCCCACATTTCTCACCCGATTTGAACCGTTCCAACATCCACACCCTCTGCTCACCCTGGACATTCAAGCCAGCATGTGTCCCGATTTGGAAAATTCCCTGATTACCTGGAATTATCAGGAATTACCCCCCTATTGCCCTAGTGACAAAATACAAACCTCTCCATATCCCACATTTCTCACCCGGTTCGAACCGTTCCAACATCCACACCCTCCGCTCACCCTGGACATTCAAGCCAGCACGTGTACCGATTTTGAAAATTCCCTGATTACCTGGAATTATCAGGAATTCCCCCCTAATGCCCTAGTGACAAAATAAAAACCTCTCCATATCCCACATTTCTCACCCGGTTCGAACCGTTCCAACATCCACACCCTCCGCTCACCCTGGACATTCTAGCCAGCATGTGTCCCGATTTTGAAAATTCCCTGATTACCTGGAACTAACAGGAATTCCCCCCTATTGCCCTACTGACAAAACACAAACCTCTCCATATCCCACATTTCTCACCCGATTCGAACCGTTCCAACATCCACACCCTCCGCTCACCCTGGACATTAAAGCCAGCTTGTGTCCTGATTTGGAAAATTCCCTGATTACCTGGAATCATCAAGAATCCTCCCTTATTGCCCTAGTGACAAAATACAAACCTCTCCATATACCACATTTCTCACCCGATTTGAACCGTTCCAACATCCACACCCTCCGCTCACCCTGGACATTCAAGCCAGCTTGTGTCCCGATTTTGAAAATTCCCTGATTACCTGGAATCATCAAGAATCCTCCCTTATTGCCCTAGTGACAAAATACAAACCTCTCCATATCCCACATTTCTCACCCGATTCGAACCGTTCCAACATCCACACCCTCTGCTCACCCTGGACATTCAAGCCAGCATATGTCCCAATTTTGAAAATTCCCTGATTACCTGGATTTATCTGGAATTCCCCCCTATTGCCCTAGTGACAAAATACAAACCTCTCCATATCTCACATTTCTCACCCGGTTCGAACCGTTCCAACATCCACACCCTCCGCTCACCCTGGACATTCAAGCCAGCATATGTCCCAATTTTGAAAATTCCCTGATTACCTGGAATTATCAGGAATTGCCCTAGTGACAAAATAAAAACCTCTCCATATCCCACATTTCTCACCCGATTCGAACCGTTCCAACATCCACACCCTCCGCTCACCCTGGACATTCAAGCCAGCATGTGTACCGATTTGGAAAATTCCCTGATTACCTGGGATCATTAAGAATCCTCCCTTATTGCCCTAGTGACAAAATACAAACCTCTCCATATCCCACATTTCTCACCCGGTTCGAACCGTTCCAACATCCACACCCTCTGCTCACCCTGGACATTAAAGCCAGCTTGTGTCCCGATTTGGAAAATACCCTGATTACCTGGAATCATCAAGAATCCTCCCTTATTGCCCTAGTGACAAAATACAAACCTCTCCATATCCCACATTTCTCACCCGGTTCGAACCGTTCCAACATCCACACCCTCCGCTCACCCTGGACATTCAAGCCAGCTTGTGTCCCGATTTAGAAAATTCCCTGATTACCTGGAATCATCAAGAATCCTCCCTTATTGCCCTAGTGACAAAATACAAACCTCTCCATATCCCACATTTCTCACCCGATTTGAACCGTTCCAACATCCACACCCTCCGCTCACCCTGGACATTCAAGCCAGCATGTGTACCGATTTTGAAAATTCCCTGATTACCTGGAATTATCAGGAATTGCACTAGTAACAAAATAAAAACCTCTCCATATCACACATTTCTCACCCGATTCGAACCGTTCCAACATCCACACCCTCCGCTCACCCTGGACATTCAAGCCAGCATGTGTCCCGATTTGGAAAATTCCCTGATTACCTGGAATTATCAGGAATTCCCCCCTATTGCCCTACTGACAAAATACAAACCTCTCCATATACCACATTTCTCACCCGATTCGAACCGTTCCAACATCAAGACCCTCCGCTCACCCTGGACATTCAAGCCAGCATGTGTACCGATTTTGAAAATTCCCTGATTACCTGGAATTATCAGGAATTCCCCCCTAACGCCCTACTGACAAAATACAAACCTCTCCATATCCCACATTTCTCACCCGGTTCGAACCGTTCCAACATCCACACCCTCTGCTCACCCTGGACATTCAAGCCAGCATGTGTACCGATTTTGAAAATTCCCTGATTACCTGGAATTATCAAAAATTCCCCCCTATTGCCCTACTGACAAAATACAAACCTCTCCATATCCCACATTTCTCACCCGGTTCGAACCGTTCCAACATCAAGACCCTCCGCTCACCCTGGACATTCAAGCCAGCATGTGTACCGATTTTGAAAATTCCCTGATTACCTGGAATTATCAGGAATTCCCCCCTAACGCCCTACTGACAAAATACAAACCTCTCCATATCCCACATTTCTCACCCGGTTCGAACCGTTCCAACATCCACACCCTCTGCTCACCCTGGACATTCAAGCCAGCATGTGTCCCGATTTGGAAAATACCCTGATTACCTGGAATCATCAAAAATCCTCCCTTATTGCCCTAGTGACAAAATACAAACCTCTCCATATCCCACATTTCTCACCCGGTTCGAACCGTTCCAACATCCACACCCTCCGCTCACCCGGGACATTCTAGCCAGCATGTGTCCCGATTTTGAAAATTCCCTGATTACCTGGAATTATCAGGAATTCCCCCCTATTGCCCTACTGACAAAATACAAACCTCTCCATATCGCACATTTCTCACCCGATTCGAACCGTTCCAACATTCACACCCTCCGCTCACCCTGGACATTCAAGCCAACATGTGTACCGATTTTGAAAATTCCCTGATTACCTGGAATTATCAGGAATTCCCCCCTATTGCCCTACTTACAAAACACAAACCTCTCCATATCCCACATTTCTCACCCGATTCGAACCATTCCAACATCCACACCCTCTGCTCACCCTGGACATTCAAGCCAGCATGTGTCCCGATTTTGAAAATTCCCTGATTACCTGGAACTATCAGGAATTCCCCCCTATTGTTCTACTGACAAAATACAAACCTCTCCATATACCAAATTTCTCACCCGATTCGAACCGTTCCAACATCCACACCCTCCGCTCACCCTGGACATTCAAGCCAGCATGTGTCCTGATTTTGAAAATTCCCTGATTACCTGGAATTATCAGGAATCGACCCCTATTGCCCTACTGAAAAAATACTAACCTCTCCATATCCTACATTTCTCACCCGATTCGAACCGTTCCAACATCCACACCCTCCACTCACCCTGGACATTCAAGCCAGCATGTGTACCGATTTTGAAAATTCCCTGATTACCTGGAATTTTCAGGAATTCCCCCCTATTGCCCTACTGACAAAATAAAAACCTCTCCATATCCCACAATTCTCACCCGATTCGAACCGTTCCAACATCCACACCCTCTGCTCACCCTGGACATTCAAGCCAGCATGTGTCCCGATTTGGAAAATTCCCTGATTACCTGGAATTATCAGGAATTCCCCCCTACTGCCCTAGTGACAAAAGAAAAACCTCTCCATATACCACATTTCTCACCCGATTCGAACCGTTCCAACATCCACACCCTCCGCTCACCCTGGACATTCAAGCCAGCATGTGTCCCGATTTTGAAAATTCCCTGATTACCTGGAATCATCGGGAATTCCCCCCTATTGCCCTACTGACAAAATACAAACCTCTCCATATCCCACATTTCTCACCCGATTCGAACCGTTCCAACATCCACACCCTCCGCTCACCCTGGACATTCTAGCCAGCAAGTGTCCCGATTTGGAAAATACCCTGATTACCTGGAATCATCAAAAATCCTCCCTTATTGCCCTAGTGACAAAATACAAACCTCTCCATATCCCACATTTCTCACCCGGTTCGAACCGTTCCAACATCCACACCCTCCGCTCACCCTGGACATTCAAGCCAGCATGTGTCCCGATTTGGAAAATTCCCTGATTACCTGGAATTATCAGGAATTCCCCCCATTTGCCCTACTGACAAAATACAAACTTCTCCATATCCCACATTTCTCACCCGATTCGAACCGTTCCAACATCCACACCCTCCGCTCACCCTGGACATTCTAGCCAGCATGTGTATCGACTTAGAAAATTCCCTGATTACCTGGAATTATCAGGAATTGCCCTAGTGACAAAATACAAACCTCTCCATATCCCACATTTCTCACCCGATTCGAACCGTTCCAACATCCACACCCTCCGCTCACCCTGGACATTCAAGCCAGCATGTGTCCCGATTTGGAAAATTCCCTGATTACCTGGAATTATCAGGAATTGCCCTAGTGACAAAATAAAAACCTCTCCATATCCCACATTTCTCACCCGATTCGAACCGTTCCAACATCCACACCCTCCGCTCACCCTGGACATTCAAGCCAGCATGTGTACCGATTTAGAAAATTCCCTGATTACCTGGAATTATCAGGAATTCCCCCCTACTGCCCTAGTGACAAAATAAAAACCTCTCCATATCACACATTTCTCACCCGATTCGAACCGTTCCAACATCCACACCCTCCACTCACCCTGGACATTCAAGCCAGCATGTGTACCGATTTTGAAAATTCCCTGATTACCTGGAATTATCAGGAATTGCCCTAGTGGCAAAATACAAACCTCTCCATATCCCACATTTCTCACCCGATTCGAACCGTTCCAACATCCACACCCTCCACTCACCCTGGACATTCAAGCATTATCGGCGGCTTGTGCACATACGGCTAACCCGAATTGCATATTCTTTATTTATATATACACCTTTACACTCATCTGAGTTTTGCCTTTATGGTTTTTTTGCTTTATTTGCAAAGAAATTAAAAGGAAAACTAAAAAATATAACAAGATATTCTCCGGCCCATACCTTCAAAAGCGCAAGGTTTTGTGGAATCTACTCTACTATCCAGGAAATCAACTGCAATTAAAACCAGAACTACTCTACAACCTCATTGACGGACTTTGTAAAACGCTTTTTAGAACTTGAACCTTGAGCTCTGAGCTAATGTTACATTTTAAGACCCGTTATTTACATAACATGCACATGAAAACAAAGATAAAGTTTGATCATAAAGATAGAGACATGAAATGTTTATGAGGTTAAGATGCGTACAATATCAGTCCTGCCACACAATGGATCTTCCTCGACTCACCCATGTTAAAACGCTTCTCTACCCACGTCAGCATTTCTTTGGTGTACTTGGACCAGGCCTTGGCGTAGCGTAGCGCTAACTCCACCCCGTTGTCCTGCTGCAGTAGCGTCCTGTCCACCTCTTCCACCCCAGTTGGCGATCCTGTGTCAATCACAGGAACGCCGTGAGAGAGGTTGTACAAGATGGACTGATGCATGGCCGACAAACGTTCCTCGGGTTCGGTATTATCTGTGACTGCGAGCCACTGACCTTCAGTGAGAGACACACAGGCTAATACCATTCCAAGGTCATTACAGCTAACCCGGGTGTTGCATGGATTAATAGGTGGATAGATTAATACGAGAATTTGTAGCCACACAACACACACAAGAGAATGCCCGATCTTTAGGATTTTGGTTCTCTTGACTCACATTTGTTGTGAAAATACACAAGGTGACAATGCACGGTCTCACCTGGCGGATCATCTTTCTCAGGGGTTAGGGATCCTCTGGATTCCAGAGGGGGGTTGTCAAAAGACTGAAACCAGATAAAAAAAACAAAACACAAGGAAACAACAATTAAGACCAAGGATGTGTTTGAGTCGGATTAATCAGTGTTAATTAATCGCAATAACATGTGATTTGTCTTATATATATATATATATATATATATATCCATCCATCCATCCATCTTCTTCCGCTTATCCGAGGTCGGGTCGCGGGGGCAGCAGCCTAAGCAGGGAAGCCCAGACTTCCCTCTCCTCAGCCACTTCGTCCAGCTCTTCCTGTGGGATCCCGAGGCGTTCCCAGGCCAGCCGGGAGACATAGTCTTCCCAACGGGTCCTGGGTCTTCCCCGCGGCCTCCTACCGGTCGAACGTGCCCTAAACACCTCCCTTGGGAGGCGTTCGGGTAGCATCCTGACCATATGTCCGAACCACCTCATCTGGCTCCTCTCGATGTGGAGGAGCAGCGGCTTTACTTTGAGCTCCCCCCGGATGGCAGAGCTTCTCACCCTATCTCTAAGGGAGAGCCCCGCCACCCGGCGGAGGAAACTCATTTCGGCCGCTTGTACCCGTGATCTTGTCCTTTCGGTCGTAACCCAAAGCTCATGACCATAGGTGAGGATGGGAACGTAGATCGACCGGTAAATTGAGAGCTTTGCCTTCCGGCTCAGCTCCTTCTTCACCACAACGGATCGATACAGCGTCCGCATTACTGAAGACGCCGCACCGATCCGCCTGTCGATCTCACGATCCACTCCTCCCTCACTTGTGAACAAGACTCCGAGGTACTTGAACTCCTCCACTTGGGGCAAGATCTCCTCCCCAACCCGGAGATGGCACTCCACCCTTTTCCGGGCGAGAACCATGGACTCGGACTTGGAGGTGCTGATTCTCATCCCAGTCGCTTCACACTCGGCTGCGAACTGATCCAGTGAGAGCTGAAGATCCTGGCCAGATGAAGCCATCAGGACCACATCATCTGCAAAAAGCAGAGACCTAATCCTGCAGCCACCAAACCAGATCCCCTCAACGCCTTGACTGCGCCTAGAAATTCTGTCCATAAAAGTTATGAACAGAATCGGTGACAAAGGGCAGCCTTGGCGGAGTCCAACCCTCACTGGAAACGTGTCCGACTTACTGCCGGCAATGCGGACCAAGCTCTGGCACTGATCATACAGGGAGCGAACTACCACAATCAGACAGTCCGATACCCCATACTCCCTGAGCACTCCCCACAGGACTTCCCGAGGGACACGGTCGAATGCCTTCTCCAAGTCCACAAAGCACATGTAGACTGGTTGGGCAAACTCCCATGCACCCTCAAGGACCCTGCCGAGAGTATAGAGCTGGTCCACAGTTCCACGACCAGGACGAAAACCACACTGTTCCTCCTGAATCCGAGGTTCGACTATCCGGCGTAGCCTCCTCTCCAGTACACCTGAATAGACCTTACCGGGAAGGCTGAGGAGTGTGATCCCACGATAGTTAGAACACACTCTCCGGTTCCCCTTCTTAAAGAGAGGAACCACCACCCTGGGTCTGCCAATCCAGAGGTACCGCCCCCGATGTCCACGCGATGTTGCAGAGTCTTGTCAACCAAGACAGACCCACAGCATCCAGAGCCTTAAGGAACTCCGGGCGGATCTCATCTACCCCCGGGGCCTTGCCACCGAGGAGCCTTTTAACTACCTCAGCAACCTCAGCCCCAGAAACCCACCACAGACTCCCCAGGCACTGCTTCCTCATAGGAAGACGTGTTGGTGGGATTGAGGAGGTCTTCGAAGTATTCCTTCCACCGATCCACAACATCCGCAGTCGAGGTCAGCAGAACACCATCCTCGCCATACACGGTGTTGGTAGTGCACTGCTTCCCCTTCCTGAGGCGGCGGATGGTGGTCCAGAATTGCTTCGAAGCCGTCCGGATATATATATATATATATATAGTACAGGCCAAGAGTTTGGACACACCTTCTCATTCAATTAGTTTTCTTTATTTTCATGACTATTTACATTGTAGATTGTCACCTCAAAACTATGAGTGAACACATGTGGAGTTATGGACTTCACAAAAAAATGGTGAAATAACTGAAAACATGTTTTGTATTCTCGTTTCTTCAAAATAGCCACCCTTTGCTCTGATGACTGCTTTGCGCACCCTTGGCATTCTCTCCATGAGCTTCAAGCACACCTGTGAAGTAAAAATACCCATTTCAGGTGACTAACTTTTGAAGCTCATCGAGAGAATGCCAAGAGTGTGCGAAAAAGCAATCACAGCAAAGGGTGGCTATTTTGAAGTAACGTTTTAGATCATAAAAAATGGGAGCAAAAACCAAAGTGTTTTGGTCCAGTGTACTTGAGCTTCTGGTACCTCTGCTGGGTTACTACTCAGACCTTTTCGATTGACACTTTAGAGATCGACAGGCGGATCGGTGCGGCGTCTTCAGTAATGCGGACGCTGTATCGATCCGTTGTGGTGAAGAAGGAGCTGAGCCGGAAGGCAAAGCTCTCAATTTACCGGTCGATCTACGTTCCCATCCTCACCTATGGTCATGAGCTTTGGGTTATGACCGAAAGGACAAGATCACGGGTACAAGCGGCAGAAATGAGATTCCTCCGCCGGGTGGCGGGGCTCTCCCTTAGAGATAGGGTGAGAAGCTCTGCCATCCGGGGGGAGCTCAAAGTAAAGCCGCTGCTCCTCCACATCGAGAGGAGCCAGATGAGGTGGCTCGGGCATCTGGTCAGGATGCCACCCGAGCGCCTCCCTAAGGAGGTGTTTAGGGCATGTCCGACCGGTAGGAGGCCACGAGGAAGACCCAGGACACGTTGGGAAGACTATGTCTCCCGGCTGGCCTGGGAACGCCTCGGGATTCCCTGGGAGGAGCTGGACGAAGTGGCTGGGGAGAGGGAAGTCTGGGCTTCCCTGTTTAGGCTGCTGCCCCCGCGACCCGACCTCGGATAAGCGGAAGAAGATGGATGGATAGATGGACTTTAGAGCCAGTAAGGCACATCCTTACACCGACCTCGTATCAGTAAATACATCAATTCAGTTTGTACGGAACTTACCGTGCTCTTCTCAGTTAGGGGCAGCCCCAATCCGTTCTCTACATCTCCCATAAAGAAGTCAGACACTCTGAAAAACAATTGTTGTGATTAGAGGACTCATTTTGAAGGAGCAACGCCCGCTAATAAAGTGCGTTGACGGGGATGCTTACACATTGCTGACGGCGTATGCCAACTGGTCGATCGCAGAGTGGATCTCGCTGAAAAGGCTTTGCTTGTTCTTCTCGTTCACCTCCTTAAAATTCACTTCTGTTGAACAGGAGATTGGTTTTTGAGAAGTTCTCCAGAGGCAAACCTCAATTCAGTACACTGGAGACTTCCTTCACATTGTGAACTCGCATCACAAGCAAGGTTAACGCTAAATGCACAAGCGAAGACTTCGACTTTATACAAATGGTCTGTAATCTGGAAATCCAGTAGTTTCCTGCGGCGAGTCAAAACACAGTGACGACTGAAGACAGAATAGGGGAAAACAGCGGCGTAAATACGGCTGTAATCAGCCTACACAATAAACTTCCTGTTCTTACCGTGCGGAGAGAAAAATAAACTCCACGCTCAGAAAAAACGCCACGGATAAATCAGTGACGTCACCGACCGTTCTGACGCCTGCCTGAGGAAACTCCGTCTTTCCGTCCATTGAAAGGTTGGGAGATTTCTAGAGTTCACGTCTACGAATGGATCTTTAAAGCTTCATCCGGTGATTTCATTTTATAAATAAAGAACAACAATCCTCTAAAAAGGCTTTTTTTTTAGTGGATTTGTTGTGTTTTGGAAAGGGGGAAAAATAGCCCAGTTATGCAAAACATAAAGAAACTGTCTCTAAGGACCTTCCTGGATGTTTTGTATGGTCATACAGTTTTGACACATAACGGTAACAGCTGCTTCCTAGTAAACACATTTGCACAAAAGCAGTTTTGTCTCCCAAAACGTTATTAGTTAATGAGGTCATTAGAGACAACAATCTTAACGTCATTGGTCTTAGCGAAACCTGGCTCAAACCAGACGATTTTTTTGCGCTAAATGAGGCATCTCCTCCTAACTATACGAATGCACATATTGCCCGTCCCCTTAAAAGGGGTGGGGTTGTTGCACTAATACACAATGAAAACTTTAACCTTACCCCTAACCTAAATAATAAATACAAATCGTTTGAGGTGCTTACTATGAGGTCTGTCGCACCGCTGCCTCTCGATATGGCTGTTATCTACCGCCCCCCCAGGGCCCTACTCGGACTTTATCAATGAATTCTCAGAGTTCGTTGCTGATCTAGTGAAGCACGCAGACAATATAATCATAATGGGGGACTTTAATATCCATATGAATACCCCATTGGACCCTCCAGACTATAATTGATAGCTGTGGTCTTACACAAATAATAAATGAACCTACGCATCGCAACGGCAATACGATAGATCTAGTGCTGGTCAGGGGTGTCACCACCTCCAAAGTTATGGTACTCCCGTATATTAAAGTAATGTCCGATCATTACCTTATAAAATTCGAAGTTCTGACTCATTGTCAACAAACTAATAATAATAATAACTGCTATAGCAGCCGCAACATTAATGCTGCCACAACGAAGACTCTTGCTGACCTACTGCCTTCGGTAATGGCACCATTCCCAAATCATCATCCATCCATCCATCCATCTTCTTCTGCTTATCCGAGGTCGGGTCGCGGGGGCAGCAGCCTAAGCAGGGAAGCCCAGACTTCCCTCTCCCCAGCCACTTCGTCCAGCTCCTCCCGGGGGATCCCGAGGCGTTCCCAGGCCATCCCGAGGCGTTCCCAGGCCAGCCGGGAGACATAGTCTTCCCAGCGTGTCCTGGGTCTTCCCCGTGGCCTCCTACCGGTCGGACGTGCCCTAAACACCTCCCGAGGGAGGCGATCGGGTGGCATCCTGACCAGATGCCCGAACCACCTCATCTGGCTCCTCTCGATGTGGAGGAGCAGCGGCTTTACTTTGAGCTCCCCCCGGATGACAGAGCTTCTCACCCTATCTCTAAGGGAGAGCCCTGCCACCCGGCGGAGGAAACTCATTTCGGCCGCTTGTACCCGTGATCTTGTCCTTTCGGTCATAACCCAAAGCTCATGACCATAGGTGAGGATGGGAACGTAGATCGACCGGTAAATTGAGAGCTTTGCCTTCCGGCTCAGCTCCTTCTTCACCACAACGGATCGATACAGCGTCCGCATTACTGAAGATGCCGCACCGATCCGCCTGTCGATCTCACGATCCACTCTTCCCTCACTCGTGAACAAGACTCCGAGGTACTTGAACTCCTCCACTTGGGGCAGGGTCTCCTCCCCAACCCGAAGATGGCATTCCACCCTTTTCCGGGCGAGAACCATGGACTCGGACTTGGAGGTGCTGATTCTCATCCCAGTCGCTTCTCATCCCAGTCGCTTCACACTCGGCTGCGAACCGATCCAGCGAGAGCTGAAGATCCTGACCAGATGAAGCCATCAGGACCACATCATCTGCAAAAAGCAGAGACCTAATCCTGCAGCCACCAAACCAGATCCCCTCAACGCCTTGACTGCGCCTAGAAATTCTGTCCATAAAAGTTATGAACAGAATCGGTGACAAAGGGCAGCCTTGGCGGAGTCCAACCCTCACTGGAAACGTGTCCGACTTACTGCCGGCAATGCGGACCAAGCTCTGACACTGATCATACAGGGAGCGGACCGCCAAAATCAGACAGTCCGATACCCCATACTCTCTGAGCACTCCCCACAGGACTTCCCGAGGGACACGGTCGAATGCCTTCTCCAAGTCCACAAAACACATGTAGACTGGTTGGGCAAACTCCCATGCACCCTCAAGGACCCTGCCGAGAGTATAGAGCTGGTCCACAGTTCCACGACCAGGACGAAAACCACACTGTTCCTCCTGAATCCGAGGTTCGACTATCCGGCGTTCCCAAATCATGTCGGCTCTATTGATAACCTAATTAACAACTTTGACAATGCCCTGCGCGAAACCATTGATAGCATAGCACCGCTAAAACAAAAAAGGGCCCCTAAAAGGCGCACCCCCATGGTTTACAGAAGAAACCAGAGCTCATAAATCATCATGTAGAAAGTTGGAACGCAAATGGCGCGCGACCAAGCTTGAGGTTTTCCATCAAGCATGGAGTGATAGTTTAATATCGTATAAACGCATGCTTACCTTAGCTAAAGCTAAATATTACTCAAATCTCATCCGCCTCAACAAAAACGACCCTAAATTTTTGTTTAGTACAGTAGCATCGCTAACCCAACAAGGGACTCCTCCCAATAGCTCCACCCACTCGGCAGATGACTTTATGAATTTCTTTAATAAGAAAATTCAACTCATTAGAAAGGAGATTAAAGACAACGCATCCCAGCTACAACTGGGTTCTATTAACACAGATACAACTGTATCTACGACGGATACTGCAATACAAAATAGTCTCTCTCTTTTTGATGAAATAGCATTAGAGGAACTATTACGGCGTGTAAGTGGGATAAAACAAACAACATGTTTACTTGACCCACTTCCTGGGAAACTTATCAAGGAGCTTTTTGTATTATTAGGTCCATCAGTGCTAAATATTATAAACTTATCACTTTCCTCTGGTACTGTTCCCCTAGCATTCAAGAAAGCGGTTATTCATCCTCTGCTCAAAAGACCTAACCTTGATCCTGACCTCATGGTAAACTACCGACCGGTGTCCCACCTTCCCTTTATTTCGAAAATCCTCGAAAAAATTGTCACACAGCAGCTAAATGAACACTTAGTGTCTAACAATCTCTGTGAACCTTTTCAATCCGGTTTCAGGGCAAATCACTCTACGGAGACAGCCCTCGCAAAAATGACTAATGATCTACTGCTAACGATGGATTCTGATGCGTCATCTATGTTGCTGCTTCTTGATCTTAGCGCTGCTTTCGATACCGTCGATCATAATATTTTATTAGAGCGTATCAAAACACGTATTGGTATGTCAGACTTAGCTTTGTCGTGGTTTAACTCTTATCTTACTGACAGGATGCAATGCGTCTCCCATAATAATGTGACCTCAGACTATGTTAAGGTAACGTGCGGAGTTCCTTAGGGTTCGGTTCTTGGCCCTGCACTCTTTAGCATTTACATGCTGCCGCTAGGCGACATCATACGCAAATACGGTGTTAGCTTTCATTGTTATGCTGATGACAGCCAACTCTACATGCCCCTAAAGCTGACCAACACGCCGGATTGTAGTCAGCTGGAGGCGTGTCTTAATGAAATTAAACAATGGATGTCCGCTAACTTCTTGCAACTCAACGCCAAGAAAACGGAAATGCTGATTATCGGTCCTGCTAAACACCGACATTTATTTAATAATACCACCTTAACATTTGACAACCAAACAATTACACAAGGCGAATCAGTAAAGAATCTGGGTATTATCTTCGACCCAACTCTCTCGTTTGAGTCACACATTAAGAGTGTAACTAAAACAGCCTTCTTTCATCTCCGTAATATCGCTAAAATTCGTTCTATTTTATCCACTAGCGACGCTGTGATCATTATTCATGCGTTCGTTACGTCTCGTCTCGACTACTGTAACGTATTATTTTCGGGTCTCCCTATGTCTAGCATTAAAAAATTACAATTGGTACAAAATGCGGCTGCTAGACTTTTGACAAGAACAAGAAAGTTTGATCATATTACGCCTATACTGGCTCACCTGCACTGGCACTAGATGTGACTTTAAGGTTTTACTACTTACGTATAAAATACTACACGGTCTAGCTCCGTCCTATCTTGCCGATTGTATTGTACCATATGTCCCGGCAAGAAATCTGCGTTCAAAGAACTCCGGCTTATTAGTGATTCCCAGAGCCCCAAAAAAGTCTGCGGGCTATAGAGCGTTTTCTATTGGGGCTCCAGTACTATGGAATGCCCACCCGGTAACAATTAGAGATGCTACCTCAGTAGAAGCATTTAAGTCCCATCTTAAAACTCATTTGTATACTCTAGCCTTTAAATAGACCCCCCTTTTAGACCAGTTGATCTGGCCACCGGCACAGGTCCGGTGGCCATGGATGAAGTGCTGGCTGTCCAGAGTCGGGACCCGGGGTGGACCGCTCGCCTGTGCATCGGCTGGGAACATCTCTGCGCTGCTGACCCGTCTCCGCTCGGGATGGTGTCCTGCTGGCCCCACTATGGACTGGACTCTTACTATTATGTTGGATCCACTATGGACTGGACTCTCACAATATTATGTCAGACCCACTCGACATCCATTGCATTCGGTCTCCCCTAGAATGCGGTCCTCTCCAAGATTTCTCATAGTCATTCATATCGACGTCCCACTGGGGTGAGTTTTTCCTTGCCCTTATGTGGGCTTTGTACCGAGGATGTCGTTGTGGCTTGTGCAGCCCTTTGAGACACTTGTGATTTAGGGCTATATAAATAAACATTGATTGATTGATTGATTGATAGTGACTCAAAGCGCTTTACATAGTGAAACACAATATCTAAGTTACATTTAAACCACTGGGAGCAGGTTCCAGAGCCCTTGCTGTGCGTCGAGGTGAGTCCGACTATATCTAGCCGGAACTTCTCTACCTCGCGCACTAGCTCAGGCTCCTTCCCCCCCAGCGAGGTGACGTTCCACGTCCCAAGAGCTAGCTTCTGTAGCCGAGGATCGGACCGCCAAGTGCCCTGCCTTCGGCTGCCGCCCAGCTCACAATGCACCCGACCTCTATGGCCCCTCCCATGAGTGGTGAGCCCATTGGAGGAGTGACCCACGTTGCCTCTTCGGGTTGTGCCAGGCCCGGCCACCAGGCGCTCGCCATCGTGCCCCAACTCCGGGCCTGGCTCTAGAGGGAAATCTGAGTCTTTGTTGTTTCATTCCCATAGAAGTCTTCGAGCTGCTCTTTGTCTGATCCCTCACCTAGGACCTGTTTGTCTTGGGAGACCCTACCAGGGGGCATGAAAGCCCCCGGACAACATAGCTCCTAGGATCATTGGGACACGCAAACTCCTCTACCACGATAAGGTGGCAGCTCAGAGAGGAGTAAGGTGGGTAAAGTGTCTTGCCCAAGGACACAACAGCAGTGACTAGGATGGCGGAAGCTACCAACCGAGGTATACCGCCCAAAGTTTCAATCAATCAATCAAGAGTGCCAAGCAGGGAGGTAATAGGTCTCATTTTTATAGTCTTTGGTATGACTCGGCCGGGGTTTGAACTCAGGGCGGACACTCTAACCACTAGACCACTGAAACAAGAGTGAACAACGGTGCGCCAAACAGCCATAAAATCCCACCTGTATCTTCACAACGTTGGTCCTACACAATAGAACATTGGACCTTCATGAATCATCGCAATCCTGGAAACAGATGGTTTAAGCCATTCCTCCAATGCTGGTTTCTGGTAAATCCAATGGAAAAACTCCTGTTTGAATGAGCAAGTGAGGGTTCTGGCGTGACTATGAGCCTCAAACAGACCAGTCATCACCATTGAAAGCAGGCAACTCACTTCTGCTCTTGCATCTCCTATGCCTCTGTCCAACCCCTTCCCACCCCCCACCCCCAACAGGACATCCTGAGCCTTGCTGGAATACAATGCCTGCGCTCGCACGGGCCCCAACCAGCGGTCCAAATGTGGAAGTTACATCATCCAAGAAAAATGGTATTGTTTCACTGGAAAAGAACAACAGTCAGGGAAAACTTGAGTAGATTCAGGCATCTGAGAACCGTTCATGACATGAATCGAACACACTGTTCCAAATAGCAAAAGGTGGTGACACTCGCAAGTATAGTGAAGACATACCGTGTATTCTGGACCATAGGGCGCATCGGATACTAAGGCGCACGGGTCTATTCAGGTCTTTTTTTCATACAAAAGGCGCAAAAAAACCCCAAAAAACAAAGACAGAAAAACCCTCCTCATTGGCAGTGTGCCTTATAGTACAGTACTCTTCAAATATTTACAATTTTTTAGGCTGTTTTTGGCAATTTGACATTTTCAACTCCTTCCACAGAATGTCTGTTGGATGAAGGTTCTGTTTTCTAAAACCATGACCCATATTCAGTGTTCTGGTAGCAAAAATGTGTAAGCCAGTAAGTGGTTACAGTTACTTTATTTCAAAAGTAACTCAGTTACTTAGACCAAAAAGTAATGCGTTACTGTGAAAAGTAACTATTTAGTTACTCCTTTTTTTCTTCTTCTTTTTTTTTTAAGGCTCCCATTAACATACTTGCCAACCTTGAGACCTCCGATTTCGGGAGGTGGGGGGGTGGGGGGTTGGGGCGTGGTCGGGGGTGGGGCGGGGGGCGTGTTTGGGGGCGTGGTTAAGATATAATAATAATAATAATAACTGGGATTTATATAGCGCTTTTCTAAGTACCCAAAGTCGCTTTACATGTAGAACCCATCAATCATTCACACCTGGTGGTGGTAAGCTACTTTCATAGCCACAGCTTCCCTGGGGTAGACTGACGGAAGCGTGGCTGCAATTTGCGCCAACGGCCCCTCCGACCACCACCTATCATTCATCATTCAATTCACCGGTGTGAGTGGCACCGGGGGCAAAGGGTGAAGTATCCCGCCCAAGGACACAACGGCAGCGATTTTTGGATGGTAAGAGGCGGGGAGCGAACCTGCAACCCTCAGGTTTCTGGCACGGTTGCTCTACCCACTACGCCATGCCGCTATATATATATATATATATATATAAGAAATACTTGACTTTCAGTGAATTCTAGCTATATATATATATATATATATGTATATTTATTACATATATATATATATATATATATATACATATATAAATAAATAAAAGAAATACTTGAATTTCAGTGTTCATTTATTTACACATATACACACACATAACACTCATCTACTCATTGTTGAGTTAAGGGTTGAATTGTCCACCCTTGTTCTATTCTCTGTCACTATTTCAGAACACACACATTATACAAATAAAATCAATAAGAAAACGGGAGCTCTAATTTGGGAGTCTGAATTAGGATCAGAAGTTCCTATATAAACATTGCGCACTCACGTCGCCTTTTTGTATTGATTACTGCAGCTGTGCACTGGATTCATTCACAAATACAAACTACAACTCACAAACACTTTAGAGTTAGGCTCCACCATCAGAATGTGTACTTAAACTTATAAAGATCACATGGATATTATTCAGTGAGTTGATTCACCAAAACTAACCTGTTATACAGGAGGAAAAAGCACACAGGACGTTTCAATTGTTCACAGACTGGTCGCGCTCATCAGAATGACAAGACACTTCCGGTCTGCAGGTGATAGCATTCAATTGGGAAGAAACGCCCTACTGCCCCCTACTGACCAATGTGAATACTGATAAATGTGTAATGACAGCTCCAAAAACGAATTCAAACCACACAATAAAATAAATAAATCAACACAAAAATGTGACACATTATGGGTGGGTCACATATGCATGTACAGTAGATGGCAGTATTGTCCTGTTTAAAAGTGTCACAACATTGCTGTTTACGGCAGACGAACTGCTTTACGGGGGACGAAAACTTGACTGCTGTTGTTGTATGTTGTTACCGCGCTGGGAGGACGTTAATGAAACTGCCTAACAATAAACTCACATAAGAAACCAAGAACTCGCCCTCCATCATTAGCTGTTTATGTGGTGGGAAAGCAGACGTGAGAACAGGCTGTCAACACGTCACTCAGGTCCGCATGGAGCTGGAGGGGGCGTGGCCTCCAGCTCCGCCTGAATTTCGGGAGATTTTCGGGAGAAAATTTGTCCCGGGAGGTTTTCGGGAGAGGCGCTGAATTTCGGGAGTCTCCCGGAAAATCCGGGAGGGTTGGCAAGTATGCCCATT
>NC_084554.2:5302500-5445000 GCF_033978685.3 Nerophis lumbriciformis | reverse complement strand
CCGTCCTACATTTGAATGAATGAATGAATGAAATATGTTTATTTGGGTCATATAATCCAGTATTTTTCAACCTTTTTTGAGCCAAGGCACATTTTTTTTCATAAAAAAAATACGGAGGCACACCACCAGCAGAAAAGGTAAAAAAAAATTAAACTCCACCAGGTTGCCGTGCCTTATTTTGAGTTTGTTGTTGTTTCCTGTGTGTCGTGCTTTAAATCCTGTCTTGCGCTGTTATTTTGGTGACCCTTCCTGTTTTGTTGGTGTTCTCCTTTGAGCGGTATTGCCCGCACCTGTTTTGTTTTCGCAATCAAGACTATTTAAGTTGTGCGTACGCTATCCTTCTTTGTGGGGACATTGTTGATTGTCATGTCATGTACGGTATGTGCTTTGTGGACGCCGTCTTTGCTCCACACGCTGTAAGTTTTTGCTGTCGTCCAGCATTCTGTTTTTGTTGACTTTGTAGCCAGTTCAGTTTTACTTCTGTTTTGCATAGCCATCCCTATGCTTCAGTGCATTTTCCTAGCGGCACTTGCCTTTTGTTAAATTTTGGTTTAAGCGCTACATACCTTCTTACCTGCACACTGTGCTCTGCATATTGGGATCACGACAAACCAACATCGACGCGTTCCGACTTCTACAAAGCAATGAACTAACTGCTGCCACCTACTGGTATGGAGTATTACATGGTTACCCTGCCAAGCCCTACATAGAACAGACACTAGACAACGGCACATTATTATGATTATTGATATGCAAAAAATATATATTTTTTGGACCAATTAGGTGCATAATTTCCCACGGTGCACCAAACAATATATCACGGCACACTGGTTGAAAATCACTGACATAATCAACCATCAACCATTTTGTGTGACCAGTTTAAGAGTACAGATGATACATATTTAACAATCATACACATTTACACACAAAAAGAAAAAGAATGAGCAAAAAAGGAATAGCTTATATTTACCTATCCTATACATTCCCTGAAAATAAGATTACCTGAAACATCAACGTTACAAAAAATTAATGGGATGGAAGTAATTGTTACTATATTTCATAATTTTCCATTAATTTACCTATATTCCTTCTTACTTTACCTATTTCAAAAATCAATATCCCCCGTAAATTATAGTTTTCTCCTCTTAATTGAAATAACCTAAGAATACAAGCTGGAAGGCTGTTGTTCTTTACTCCAAACATCATTTCTAGAGATGTCCGATAAGATCGGACTGCCGATATTATCGGCCGATAAATGCTCTAAAATGTAATATTGGAAATTATCGGTATCGGTTTCAAAAAGTACAATTTATGACATTTTAAAACGGCACTGCCTTTGCGTGCCGGCCCAATCACATAATATCTACGGCTTTTCACACACACAAGTTAATGCAAGGCCATACAGACCACACTGAGGGTGGCCGTATAAACAACTTTAACACTGTTACAAATATGCGCCACACTGTGAACCCACACCAAACAAGAATGACAAACACATTTCGGGAGAACATCCGCACCGTAACACAACACAAACACGACAGAACAAATACCCAGAAACCCTTGAAGCACTAATTCTTCCGGGACGCTACAATATACACCCCCCCGCTACCCCCAACCCCGCCCACCTCAACCTCCTCTTGGGTAGAGCATGTCTCAAATTCCAAGCTGCTGTTTTGAGGCATGTTAAAAAAAAATGATGCACTTTGTGACTTCAATAATTTCCATAACTTGAGTTGATTTATTTTGGAAAAACCTTGTTACATTGTTGAATGCATCCAGCGGGGCATCACAACAAAATTAGGCATAATAATGTGTTCATTCCACGACTGTATATATCGGTATCGGTTGATATCGGTATCGGTTTCAAAAAGTACAATTTATGACATTTTTAAACGCCGCTGTGTACACGGACGTAGGGAGAAGTACAGAGCGCCATTAAACCTTAAAAGGCACTGCCTTTGCGTGCCGGCCCAGTCACATAATATCTACGGCTTTTCGCACACACAAGTGAATGCAAGGCATACTTGGTCAACAGCCATACAGGTCACACTGAGGGTGGCCGTATAAACAACTTTAACACTGTTACAAATAAGCGCCACACTGTGAACCCACACCACACAAGAAGGACAAACACATTTCGGGAGAACATCCGCACCGTAACACAACACAAACACGACAGAACAAATACCCAGAAACCCTTGAAGCACTAACTCTTCCGGGACGCTACAATACACCCCCCCCCCCGCTACCCCCAACCCCGCCCACCTCAACCTCCTCTTGGGTAGAGCATGTCTCAAATTCCAAGCTGCTGTTTTGAGGCATGTTAAAAAAAAATGATGCACTTTGTGACTTCAATAATAAATATGGCAGTGCCATGTTGGCATTTTTTTCCATAACTTGAGTTGATTTATTTTGGAAAACCTTGTTGCATTGTTGAATGCATCCAGCGGGGCATCACAACAAAATTAGGCATAATAATGTGTTCATTCCACGACTGTATATATCGGTATCGGTTGATATCGGTATCGGTTTCAAAAAGTACAATTTATGACATTTTAAAACGGCACTGCCTTTGCACATAATATCTACGGCTTTTCACACACACAAGTTAATGCAACGCATACTTGGTCAACAGCCATACAGATCACACTGAGGGTGGCCGTATAAACAACTTTAACACTGTTACAAATATGCGCCACACTGTGAACCCACACCAAACAAGAATGACAAACACATTTCGGGAGAACATCCGCACCGTAACACAACATAAACACGACAGAACAAATACCCAGAAACCCTTGAAGCACTAACTCTTCCGGGACGCTACAATATACACCCCCCCCCCCCCCCGCTACCCCCAACCCCGCCCACCTCAACCTCCTCTTGGGTAGAGCATGTCTCAAATTCCAAGCTGCTGTTTTGAGGCATGTTAAAAAAAAATGATGCACTTTGTGACTTCAATAATTTCCATAACTTGAGTTGATTTATTTTGGAAAAACCTTGTTACATTGTTGAATGCATCCAGCGGGGCATCACAACAAAATTAGGCATAATAATGTGTTCATTCCACGACTGTATATATCGGTATGGGTTGATATCGGTATCGGTTTCAAAAAGTACAATTTATGACATTTTTAAACGCCGCTGTGTACACGGACGTAGGGAGAAGTACAGAGCGCCATTAAACCTTAAAGGCACTGCCTTTGCGTGCCGGCCCAGTCACATAATATCTACGGCTTGTCACACACACAAGTTAATCCATGCATGCTTGGTCAACAGCCATACAGATCACACTGAGGGTGGCCGTATAAACAACTTTAACACTGTTACAAATAAGCGCCACACTGTGAACCCACACCACACAAGAATGACAAACACATTTCGGGAGAACATCCGCACCGTAACACAACATAAACACGACAGAACAAATACCCAGAAACCCTTGAAGCACTAACTCTTCCGGGACGCTACAATATACACCCCCCCCCGCTACTCCCAACCCCGCCCACCTCAACCTCCTCTTGGGTAGAGCATGTCTCAAATTCCAAGCTGCTGTTTTGAGGCATGTTAAAAAAAAAATGATGCACTTTGTGACTTCAATAATAAATATGGCAGTGCCATGTTGGCATTTTTTTCCATAACTTGAGTTGATTTATTTTGGAAAAACCTTGTTACATTGTTGAATGCATCCAGCGGGGCATCACAACAAAATTAGGCATAATAATGTGTTCATTCCACGACTGTATATATCGGTATCGGTTGATATCGGTATCGGTTTCAAAAAGTACAATTTATCACATTTTTAAACGCCGCTGTGTACACGGACGTAGGGAGAAGTACAGAGCGCCATTAAACCTTAAAAGGCACTGCCTTTGCGTGCCGGCCCAGTCACATAATATCTACGGCTTTTCACACACACAAGTGAATGCAAAGCATACTTGGTCAACAGCCATACAGGTCACACTGAGGGTGGCCGTATAAACAACTTTAACACTGTTACAAATATGCGCCACACTGTGAACCCACACCAAACAAGAATGACAAACACATTTCGGGAGAACATTCGCATCGTACACAACACAACAGCACAAATACCCAGAAGCCCTCGCAACACTAAGTCTTCCGTGACTAATCACAATCATGTATTTTTAAGTTATCATGTCATGATTTTACACGTGCGAATAGGTTTTCCTCTACGCGGCCCCTGAGCTCAAATGAGTTTGACACCCCTGCCCTAGAGTATTTTTCTTTTCTTTTCCATTAATCGGAGGGGATCAAATCAATTCTTAACCTTTATTGAGTTATTTGCTTGAATAAAGCCATCATTAAAGTTATGGAATGGTCAGGTTTTTGTAAGGCCAGCAAAACCTGAAGGGACTCAAATAATTATTAAGCATTTCCTTTAAGTCGGTGTTTTTCAACCTTTTTTGAGCCAAGGCACATTTTTTGCGTTGAAAAAAAATGCGGAGGCACACCACCAGCAGAAATCATTAAAAAACGAAACTCGGTTGACAGTAAAAAGTCGTCGTCGCAATTGTTGGATATGACTTTAAAGCATAACCAAGCATGCATCACTATAGCTCTTGTCTCAAAGTAGGTGTACTGCATACTTGCCAACCTTGAGACCTCCGATTTCGGGAGGTGGGGGGTGGGGGCGTGGTCGGGGGTGGGGCGGGGGGCGTGGATATATATAAATAAATAAAAGAAATACTTGAATTTCAGTGTTCATTTATTTACACATATACACACACATAACACTCATCTACTCATTGTTGAGTTAAGGGTTGAATTGTCCATCCTTGTTCTATTCTCTGTCACTATTTCAGAACACACAAATTATACAAATATACATTATAAAATCAATAAGAAAACGGGAGCTCTAATTTGGGAGTCTGAATTAGGATCAGAAGTTCCTATATAAACATTGCGCACTCACGTCGCCTTTTTGTATTGATTACTGCAGCTGTGCACTGGATTCATTCACAAATACAAACTACAACTCAAAACCACTTTAGAGTTAGGCTCCACCATCAGAATGTGTACTTAAACTTATAAAGATCACATGGATATTATTGAGTGAGTTGATTCACCAAAACTAACCTGTTATACAGGAGGAAAAAGCACACAGGACGTTTCAATTGTTCACAGACTGGTCGCGCTCATCAGAATGACAAGACACTTCCGGTCTGCAGGTGATAGCATTCAATTGGGAAGAAACGCCCTACTGCCCCCTACTGACCAATGTGAATACTGATAAATCTGTAATGACAGCTCCAAAAACGAATTCAAACCACAAAATAAAATAAATAAATCAACACAAAAATGTGACACATTATGGGTGGGTCACATATGCATGTACAGTAGATGGCAGTATTGCCCTGTTTAAAAGTGTCACAACATTGCTGTTTACGGCAGACGAACTGCTTTACGGGGGACGAAAACTTGACTGCTGTTGTTGTGTGTTGTTACCGCGCTGGGAGGACGTTAATGAAACTGCCTAACAATAAACACACATAAGAAACCAAGAACTCGCCCTCGATCATTAGCTGTTTATATTGTGGGAAAACGGACGTGAGAACAGGCTGTCAACACGTCACTCAGGTCCGCATGGAGCTGGAGGGGGCGTGGCCTCCAGCTCCGCCTGAATTTCGGGAGATTTTCGGGAGAAAATTTGTCCCGGGAGGTTTTCGGGAGAGGCGCTGAATTTCGGGAGGGTTGGCAAGTATGGTGTACTGTCACCACCTGTCACATCACACCCTGCCTTATTTGGACTTTTTTGCTGTTTTCCTGTTTGTAGTGTTTTACTTCTTGTCTTGCGCTCCTATTTTGGTGGCTTTTTCTCTTTTTTTTGGTATTTTCCTGTAGCAGTTTCCTGTCTTCCTTTGAGCGATATTTGTTATGATCCGCTGCCCGGATCATATTTTTGTTTTTGTTTTCAAGTCACTTGTGTTTTCAGCACCTCTTGAGTTTGTTTCTGTTGCCATGACGGCAGATTATAGTCACCTGCCTCTGGTTAGTGTCCCGGACGCGCACCTGTTGCCCGGGCACTAATCAGAGGGCTATTTAGTTTACGCGCTGGCCTCACTCGGTCTGTTGGTTTTGTTTGCTCCCATGCAACAAGTTACGCTCCTAGTTTCGCTCATAGTCTGCATTTTTGATATTAGCATCTTTTGGCTACCCTTTTGTTTTCTGTGCCGTGGGCACCGCGCAGCATATTTTGTACTACAACTCGAATAAATCATTTATTCTCACCTGCAAGCTGCTTCCTGACCCCTCTGCATCTTGAAAAGACGACCTCCGGCATCACCATGCCACGCAGTCGTAACAATATTTCCTGCATCGACTTTGTTTTAGCAATCAAGAATATTTCTGTTGTGGGGACATTGTTCGGATGTACATTGTTTTTGCTCCACAGTAAGTCTTTGCTGTCGTCCAGCGTTCTGTTTTTTTTTTACTTTGCGGCCAGTTCAGTTTTAGTTTCGTTCTGCATAGCCTTCCCTAAGCTTCAATGCCTTTTCTTAGGGGCACTCACCTTTTGTTTATTTTTGGTTTAAGCATTAGATACCTTTTAACTGCCTCCCGCTGTTCCCGACATCTACAAAGCAATTAGCTACCGGCTGCCACCTACTGATATAGAAGAGTATTACACGGTTACTCTGCCGATCTCTAGACAGCACCGACACTCAACAACAACACATCATTTGCAGACTATAATTACTGCTTTGCAAAAAATATTTTAACCCAAATAGGTGAAATTAGATCATCTCACGGCACAGTGGTTGAAAAACACTGTTTTAAGATATCAATAAGCTGAATTCAAACTAAATGAAAATGAGCAATTTTTCTGTTCGAAAATAATCATTTATATCTAAAGTGCTGCTTCAACAACTGGACTTCCCCTTAAAATGCCCAAATCATCTGACAAAGACTTTAAGAATGTTTTCCTCGTTGCTGTCAAACAAAGAGAAATGCAGAGGAACAGGTTTTAAAACACCAAGTTGTCAAGACTTGGGACTATGGCGTGGTTTGTTCTCCCGTGGTGCAAATGAACATTTGGACCAGACATGGCGTGAAGGTGAAGACATGCTTTATTTAAACACTATAACTACAAAATAGAAAAACTAAAGGCGCGCACAAGGCGGAACTTGACAAATGAAACCAATAATTGCACGTGGGCAAAAAAAAACTAAGGACGTGAACAAAAGTCGCTAACTGTGGCATGAATAGAAACAACTAGTGATGGGTCCGGCAACACCGATGCATCGGCGCATGCGTCGAGCTCATAGAGCGAAACCCTGTGTCGGTGCGCGTACCGCTTTTAGAAAGTCACGTGACCGATCATGAGCTGTTTTGGTCACGTGACCGATACGCGAACTGTGTCGCCTCCTCTGTGCCCTGTGAGCGGCTCTTTTCTACAGCCGGAGAAATAATAACTAAGGAGAGAAATCGTCTAAAATGTAATACGTCGGAAAAACTTTTTTTATTTTTTTTTTTAATAAAAATGTGTAAAAAAAAATTAAATTAAAACAATTCCCAGTCCACAATCATCCACAACACGTTCTCTTAGATTTCCATGTTATGATACATGTTCACAGGCCCGGCCCTAACCAATCTGGCGCCCTAGGCAAGATTTTAGGTGGCGCCCCCCCACATCGGCAGTGAAGTGTATATACTCACAAGAACCCGAATAGCTTTGTCTTTGACCTTTTTTTTTTTTACTTACAACTATACCTAATATATAAAGGGGTGGAAAAGTGATGATTACCTGCAGGGCAAACATTAGCTAACCAGAAGGCAATAACAATGTAAACAAAAAACACCTGCTTAAAAGATCTAATACAAACATTTATATGCACGTACAACACTTAGAACTTTTAGCATATCAGTAAGTGGAATTAAATGATGGAATGGATTAAGTAAAGAAGTTAAAAATTGTACTGATATGATCCAGTTTAAGAGGTTGTTCAAAAATAATAGTGCTTACAGAGTACAAAGAAGAAGAATTATGAGAAATACTTTCAACCTTATTGAAAATAAGATATTCTTCATCTCAGTATGTTAATAATGACTGAATTAATTAATTAATTACATATTACAAAACTGTTGTATACTAATTCATAGATGTTATTTTATTATATAAAAAGGTCAGTAAATGATTCTATATATTTGTAAACGCTTTGAAGTGGGAAAGGGGTAGGATTAAATAAGTTTTGCTTCTTCCTACTCCTTTTCGTGCATGATGCAAAATGAAATGATATGAAATTGTGCGATGTATTATGATGTAAGTGTGTTCATGTTCCAAATAAACTAAAGAAAGAAAGAAATGTCCCTGAGGAATGTAATCTGTAGACTGTATCTAAAAAAGATAAAAATATATTTTTATTTAAATGAAGATATGAAATAATCCTAAATGAAATACAATGACTTGGTTTATATTATTGGATATACTAGGGCAGGGGTCACCAACGCGGTGCCCGCGGTCACCAGGTAGCCCGTAAGGACCTGATCAGTCGCCCGCTGGCCTGTTCTAAAAATAGCTCAAAGAGCAGCACTTACCAGTGAGCTGCCTCTATTTTTTAAATTTTATTTATTTACTAGCAAGCTTTGCTCGACATTTTTAATTCTAAAAGAATCAAAACTCAAATAGAATTTGAAAATATTTTAAAGACTTGGTATTCACTTGGAATAAGCGGTAGAAAAATGGATGGATGGATGGATGGGTCTTCACTTGTTTAAATAAATTCATTTATTTTTTTACTTCTTATTACTTTTAGAAATACAATTTTAGAGAAATACAACCTTAATGATTTTAGGATTTTTAAACAAATATACCTTTTTTTTTACCTTTTAAATTTCTTCCTCTTCTTTCCTGACAATTTAAATCAATGTTCAAGTAAATTTATTTATTTTTTTATTGTAAAGAATAATAAATATTTTAGCTTCTGTTTTTTCGATGAAGAATATTTGTGAAATATTTCTTCAAACTTACTATGATTAAAATTTAAAAAAAAATATTCTGGCAAATCTAGAAAATCTGTAGAATCAAATTTAAATCTTATTTCAAAGTATTTTGAATTTCTTCTAACATTTTTGTTCTGGAAAATCTAGAAGAAATACTGATTTGTCTTTGTTAGAAATATAGCTTGGTCCAATTTGTTAAATATTCTAACAAAGTGCAGATTGGATTTTAACCAATTTAAAACATGTCATCAAAATTCTAAAATGTATCTTAATCAGGAAAAATTACTAATGATGTTCCATAAATTCTTTTTTTTTATTTTTTCAAAAAGATTCAAATTAGCTAGTTTTTCTCTTCTTTTTGTCGGTTGAATTTTGAATTTTAAAGAGGTCGAAATTGAAGATAAACTATGTTTCAAAATTTTATTTTAAATTTTTTCGTGTTTTCTCCTCTTTTAAACCGTTCAATTAAGTGGTTTTTTCATCATTTATTCTCTACAAAAAACCTTCCGTAAAAGGAAAAAAAATGTACGACGGAATGACAGACCCAAATACCCATTTTTTATATATATATATATATATATATATATATATATATATACACACATTTATTTATTTAGCTATTCTTGTTTAAATCACACTTACGTGTAACTTACAAATGACAATATATTTATTTATTTAAGTGTGTATCAAACTGGTAGCCCTTCGCATTAATCAGTACCCAAGAAGTAGTTTTTGGTTTCAAAAAGGTCGGTGACCCCTGTACTAGGGCATAAAATCAGTGTCAGTTGAGTCGGTCCATAGGTTGCCTGTAGGGATTTTTAATGTCCAGCAGATGTCAGTATTTAGTGACACAGTATCGACACAGTATCAATACAGTTTTGCAATGTGTCGAAACGCTTCATGACGCCTCATCAACCCATCACTAGAAACAACTTACTTGGACATGGCATGAAGTGCGCAGAGGTAAACAAAGTGTGAAAGCAGAGAGTCAGGGGTGTGATGTCGCCAGGGAGACTTCCTGGCGACAATGGCTTTAAATAATAGTGACATGATTAAAGACAGGTGCGTGAGTCGCGAGGGCAGGTGGAAACTAATGGGTTGCTATGGTGACAAACAAGAGTGCACGATGAGTCCAAACGTGGAACAGGTGAAACTAATGGGTAACCATGGAAACAAGACCAGGGAGTGAAAAGCCAGAAACTAAAGAGTCCAATAACTAAACAAAACAAAACATGATTACACAGACAACCTTAATCCAGAATTGAATTAATCTATTTTTGTCCTTAAAATTCTACAGTCAATATATCCCATAATGTAGGGCTGCCCTCCATACCAATATTTTGGTGATATTATTCTAAATAATTAGATTTATTTTAACAGAAAATCCTAGGGTGCATTAAACATATGTTTAGTCCTTAAAGGGGGAACATTATCACCAGACCTATGTAAGCGTCAATATATACCTTGATGTTGCAGAAAAAAAACCATATATTTTTTTAACCGATTTTCCGAACTCTAAATGGGTGAATTTTGGCGAATTTAACACCTTTCTAATATTCGCTCTCGGAGCGATGACGTCACGAAACACCGAGTCAAATCAGCTCTGTTATTTTCCGTTTTTTCGACTGTTTTCCGTACCTTGGAGACATCATGCCTCGTCGGTGTGTTGTCGGAGGGTGTAACAACACGATTCAAGTTGCACCAGTGGCCCAAAGATGCGAAAGTGGCAAGAAATTGGACGTTTGTTCCGCACACTTTACCGACGAAAGCTATGCTATAGGGCTGCAGCTAACGATTATTTTTCTATCGATTAATCTATAGATTATTTTTTTGATTAATCGATTAATCTATAGATTATTTTTTCGATTAATCTATAGATTATTTTTCCTTTTACCGATTATTTTTTTTAATTTAAAATGAAGATGAAAAAATTAAGGCTGCAGCTAACGATTATTTTTCTATCGATTAATCTATAGATTATTTTTTCGATTAATCGGTTAATCTATAGATTATTTTTTTCGATTAATCTATAGATTCTTTTTCCTTTTACCGATTATTTTTTTTATTTAAAATGAAGAGGGGAAAAATAAATGTAGGCCAGTTTTTTCAAAAGGCATGGCTTTTATTTACAAAAAAAAAAGAAAAAGTATGGCCACTCAGTCAACATTGACAACAACATGACAAAATATTCTGTAACAATGTAAACATTTAAAACTTTTAACATTTAACAAAATTAAAAGTAGCTTATTTGCTTTTTAATGTGCAAATATAAAAGTAAACATCCAGTGCAAATCTTAATATTCTGCAATAGTATAAGCATTTCAAAAGTAAAAGTATTGCTTATTTTGCTTTAAAATGTGCAAAAATAAAGATAAACATCCAATACAAAAAAGTGCAAAACGGAAATATTCTGTAACAGTGTAAACATTTCAACAAAAGTAAAAGTATTGCTTATTTGCTAAAATGTGCAAAAATAAAGATAAACATCCAATACAAAAAAGTGCAAAACGGAAATATTCTGTAACAGTGTAAACATTTCAACAAAAGTAAAAGTATTGCTTATTTGCTAAAATGTGCAAAAATAAAGATAAACATCCAATACAAAAAAGTGCAAAACGAAATATTCTGTAAAAACAGTATAAACATTTCAACAAAAGTAAAAGTATTGCTTATTTGCTAAAATGTGCAAAAATAAAGATAAACATCCAATACAAAAAAGTGCAAAACGAAATATTCTGTAACAGTGTAAACATTTCAACAAAAGTAAAAGTATTGCTTATTTTGCTTAATAACACAACAATGATAGTATGATTAAAGTGAAAGTTAATTGTTGGTTTGTACATAGTATATGTAACTGTTAATGTTGTAAAAGGTATTTGCACAACTAATTAACGTTAGCGTTTGTGACACGTCTTGTGCCGTGGGGTTCTTTCAGGACCGACAGACTGAACGCCAGACGGCTTTGCCAGGTTTACAATCTTTTAATTTTACACCAAGTCTTTTCTCTTCCAACTCTTTTCTCTTTCTTTCCTCGCTTTTCGGCTCCTCTTCCTCGCTCGCTCGTTGTCCTCTGTCTCTGGCTCTCCTCCTCTCTCGCTCCACGCCAGCTTCACTTTGGCTCCTTCCAGTCTCTCTTCCCTCTCTCTCTGCTGCTCCCCTTTTCTTCAGCGAGAGGAGATTGAATGATCGTGCCCAGGTGCGCGATCCCCGCCTCGCCGCTCGCTCGCCGGCGCCGCCTCTCCACAGCGTTAAAGAGGAGCGCGTCTTTGTAAACACTGAACAGGCACGCCAAACGCGCCTCTCAGACCGAAACGATGCTTTAGTTTATGAATTTACAACGCAGATACAAATGACACATTCATGTTTTTGTGTAATGATGACAACGTATACGCACGCGGACCATTGACTAGTTGATGGTGATGGCAAGAACGCTGTCGGGTGTTTTCTTTTCAAATGTTCCTTCATAGCCATTGTGCTGCTATGATAGGCCATTTCCGCTCGACACAGTGTGCATACAACAACATTATTAGGCCGTTTATTGAAATACTCCCACACTTTTGACGACTTTTGGCGTGCTTTTTTTCCCCTCGCTCGCATCGTCCGCTTTGCGCTCCGCCATGACAGTAGTGTGACGTAAATATGCGACGCGCCGACGCACAAAAACGGCGTCGCCGTATTTACGTAACCGACGCGTCGTTTCAGCCTTACGATGCTACGACAGAGATGGCAAGAATGTGTGGATATCCTGCGACACTCAAAGCAGATGCATTTCCAACGATAAAGTCAAAGAAATCTGCCGCCAGACCCCCATTGAATCCGCCGGAGTGTGTGAGCAATTCAGGGACAAAGGACCTCGGTAGCACGGCAAGCAATGGCGGCAGTTTGTTCCCGCAGACGAGCGAGCTAAACCCCCTATCGACCCTAGCTTCCCTGGCCTTCTGACATCAACTCCAAAACTGGACAGATCAGCTTTCAGGAAAAAAGCGCGGATGAGGGTATGTCTACAGAATTTATTAATTGATGAAAACTGGGCTGTCTGCACTCTCAAAGTGCATGTTGTTGCCAAATGTATTTCATATGCTGTAAACCTAGTTCATAGTTGTTAGTTTCCTTTAATGCCAAACAAACACATACCAATCGTTGGTTAGAAGGCGATCGCCGAATTCGTCCTCGCTTTCTCCCGTGTCGCTGGCTGTCGTGTCGTTTTCGTCGGTTTCGCTTGCATACGGTTCAAATCGATACGGCTCAATAGCTTCAGTTTCTTCTTCAATTTCGTTTTCGCTACCTGCCTCCACACTACAACCATCCGTTTCAATACATGCATAATCTGTTGACTCGCTTAAGCCGCTGAAACCCGAGTCTGAATCCGAGCTAATGTCGCTATAGCTTGCTGTTCTTTCCGCCATGTTCGTTTGTGTTGGCTTCACTATGTGACGTCACAGGACTTTGAAGCTTTTTTTAGGGATATTGCGTGATGGGTAAAATTTTGAAGAAAACTTCGAAAAATATAATAAGCCACTGGGAACTGATTTTTTATGGCTTTAACCCTTCTGAAATTGTGATAATGTTCCCCTTTAAAATTCTACAGTCAATATATCCCATAATGTAGGGCTGTCCTCCATACCGATATTTTGGTGATACTTTTCTAAATAATTAGATTTATTTTAACAGAAAATCCTAACATATGTTTAGTCTTTAAATAAAAATTAGGATTAGAGTTTTTTTGATGAATGACCGCAGGAAAAGGAGAACAATTTGGACAGATTTGAACGTTTTAGACTGCGGAAAGGTCAAGTAAAAATGTCCACAAACAACCTGCACGTTCACATGTAGACTAGTAGCAACATCCGTCCCCTCAGAAAGACTTTTTCCAAAACAGGGCAGATCCTAACAAAAAGGAGAACCTGGATCAGCCCCTCAAAGATGAGGCCATTAGTTTTTTTTGTGTTTTTTGAACGCCAATCTTGGTTAAAAGTCCTTTTTCTTTTGCATACTTTAAGTTATATTTGCTCGAGTCATGTTGTGTTTTGTATTTATTAGGGACCGCAATGTCCCTTTGGGACAGAGGACCCTATTGTATTTCGTGTCTTTTATTATTATTATTCCGCCGCCTCTTTGAGCTGTAATTTGACCCCCTTAACATGCTTCAAAACTCACCATATTTGACACACACATCAGGACTGGCGAAAATTGCCATTTAATAATAATAAAAAAAAACCAAAAAAAACTCAAAATTGCGCTCCAGCGCCCCCTAGGAAAAAACACAAGACAAAACTGCTTGTAACTTCCGGTATGAATGTCGTAGAGACATGAAACAAAAACCTCTATGTAGGTCTGACTTAGACCTAGACTTCATACATTGACATCCTTCAGCAAAAATCAACAAGAAGTTGGCAATTCCCCCTTCAAAATAAAATTTTAGTAAAAACAGTCACTTTTGCCTCTTTGAGCTGTAATTTGACCCCCTTAGCATGCTTCAAAACTCACCAAACTGGACACACACATCAGGACGGACAAAAATTGCGATCTAATGAAAAAACCCAACCCCAAAACTCAAAATTGCACTCTAGCGCCTCCTAGGAAGAAAACACAGACACAACTGCTCCTAGGAAGAAAACTCAGACAAAACTGCCTGTAACTTCCAGTAGGAATGTCTTACAGTCATGAAACAAAAACCTCTATGTAGGTCTCACTTAGACCTACATTCATAAATTGACAACCCGCAGCAAAAATCAACAGGAAGTTTGCAATTCCCCCTTCAAAACAAAAGTTTTGTAAAAACCGGTCACCTTTTTTCAAACATTATCTCCTCTGAGCGCGTTTGTCGTGTCGGCTTCAAACTAGCACAGGAGAGAGATTGAACCCTTCTGATTAAAAGTTGACCAAAGAGTTTTAATTACTGCTCCGGTTTGGATTTTATGTGCCGTCAAAGTCGGTCCCGTCCATCGCTGCTTGCAGCTTTAATTAGGGACCGCAATGTCCCTTTGGGACAGAGGACCCTATTGTATTTCGTGTGTTTTATTATTATTATTATTCCGCCGCCTCTTTGAGCTGTAATTTGACACCCTTAACATGCTTCAAAACTCACCATATTTGACACACACATCAGGACTGGCGAAAATTGCCATCTAATAATAAATAAAAAAAATTAAAAAAAAACTCAAAATTGCGCTCTAGCGCCCCCTAGGAAGAAACACAGACAAAACTGCTTGTAACTTCCGGTATGAATGTCGTAGAGACATGAAACAAAAACCTCTATGTAGGTCTGACTTAGACCTAGACTTCATACATTGACATCCTTCAGCAAAAAATCAACAAAAAGTTGGCAATTCCCCCTTCAAAATAAAATTTTAGTAAAAACAGTCACTTTTGCCTCTTTGAGCTGTAATTTGACCCCCTTAGCATGCTTCAAAACTCACCAAACTGGACACACACATCAGGACTGAAAAAAATTGCGATCTAATAAAAAACCCCACCCCAAAACTCAAAATTGCGCTCTAGCGCCCCCTAGGAAGAAAACACAGACACAACTGCTCCTAGGAAGAAAACTCAAGACAAAACTGCCTGTAACTTCCAGTAGGAATGTCTTACAGTCATGAAACAAAAACCTCTATGTAGGTCTCACTTAGACCTACATTCATAAATTGACAACCCCCAGGAAGTTTGCAATTCCCCCTTCAAAACAAAAGTTTTGTAAAAACCGGTCACCTTTTTTCAAACATTATCTCCTCTGAGCGCGTTTGTCGTGTCGGCTTCAAACTAGCAAAGGAGAGAGATTGAACCCTTTTGATTAAAAGTTGACCAAAGAGTTTTAATTACTGCTCCGGTTTGGATTTTATGTGCCGTCAAAGTCGGTCCCGTCCATCGCTGCTTGCAGCTTTAATTAGGGACCGCAATGTCCCTTTGGGACAGAGGACCCTATTGTATTTCGTGTGTTTTATTATTATTATTATTCCGCCGCCTCTTTGAGCTGTAATTTGACCCCCTTAACATGCTTCAAAACTCACCATATTTGACACACACATCAGGACTGGCGAAAATTGCCATCTAATAATAATTTTAAAAAAAAATAATAATAAAAAAAATTGCGCTCTAGCGCCCCCTAGGAAAAAACACAGACAAAACTGCTTGTAACTTCCGGTATGAATGTCGTAGAGACGTGAAACAAAAACCTCTATGTAGGTCTGACTTAAACCTAGACTTCATACATAGACATCCTTCAGCAAAAATCAACAAGAAGTTGGCAATTCCCCCTTCAAAATGAAATTTTAGTAAAAACAGTCACTTTTGCCTCTTTGAGCTGTAATTTGACCCCCTTAGCATGCTTCAAAACTCACCAAACTGGACACACACATCAGGACTGACAAAAATTGCGATCTAGTAAAAAACCCAACCCCAAAACTCAAAATTGCACTCTAGCGCCCCCTAGGAAGAAAACACAGACACAACTGCTCCTAGGAAGAAAACTCAGACAAAACTGCCTGTAACTTCCAGTAAGAATGTCTTACAGTCATGAAACAAAAACCTCTATGTAGGTCTCACTTAGACCTACATTCATAAATTGACAACCCCCAGGAAGTTTGCAATTCCCCCTTCAAAACAAAAGTTTTGTAAAAACCGGTCACCTTTTTTCAAACATTATCTCCTCTGAGCGCGTTTGTCGTGTCGGCTTCAAACTAGCACAGGAGAGAGATTGAACCCTTCTGATTAAAAGTTGACCAAAGAGTTTTAATTACTGCTCCGGTTTGGATTTTATGTGCCGTCAAAGTCGGTCCCGTCCATCGCTGCTTGCAGCTTTAATTAGGGACCGCAATGTCCCTTTGGGACAGAGGACCCTATTGTATTTCGTGTGTTTTATTATTATTATTCCGCCGCCTCTTTGAGCTGTAATTTGAGCCCCTTAACATGCTTCAAAACTCACCATATTTGACACACACATCAGGACTGGCGAAAATTGCCATCTAATAATAATTTAAAAAAATAATAATAATAAAAAAAATTGCGCTCTAGCGCCCCCTAGGAAAAAACACAGACAAAACTGCTTGTAACTTTCGGTATGAATGTCGTAGAGACATGAAACAAAAACCTCTATGTAGGTATGACTTAGACCTAGACTTCATACATTGACATCCTTCAGCAAAAATCAACAAGAAGTTGGCAATTCCCCCTTCAAAATGAAATTTTAGTAAAAACAGTCACTTTTGCCTCTTTGAGCTGTAATTTGACCCCCTTAGCATGCTTCAAAACTCACCAAACTGGACACACACATCAGGACTGACAAAAATTGTGATCTAATAAAAAAACCCAACCCCAAAACTCAAAATTGCGCTCTAGCGCCCCCTAGGAAGAAAACACAGACACAACTGCTCCTAGGAAGAAAACTCAAGACAAAACTGCCTGTAACTTCCAGTAGGAATGTCTTACAGTCATGAAACAAAAAACTCTATGTTGGTCTCACTTAGACCTTCATTCATAAATTGACAACCCCCAGCAAAAATCAACAGGAAGTTTGCAATTCCCCCTTCAAAACAAATGTTTTGTAAAAACCGGTCACCTTTTTTCAAACAGTATCTCCTCTGAGCGCGTTTGTCGTGTCGGCTTCAAACTAGCACAGGAGAGATATTGAACCCTTCTGATTAAAAGTTGACCAAAGAGTTTTGATAACTGCTCCGGTTTGGATTTTATGTGCCGTCAAAGTCGGTCCCGTCCATCGCTGCTTGCAGCTTTAATTAGGGACCGCAATGTCCCTTTGGGACATAGGACCCTATTGTATTTCGTGGGTTTTATTATTATTATTCCGCCGCCTCTTTGAGCTGTAATTTGACACCCTTAACATGCTTCAAAACTCACCATATTTGACACACATCAGAACTGGCGAAAATTGCCATCTAATAATAATAAAAAAAACAAAAAAAAACTCAAAATTGCGCTCTAGCGCCCTCTAGGAAAAAACACAGACAAAACTGCTTGTAACTTCCGGTATGAATGTCGTAGAGACATGAAACAAAAACCTCTATGTAGGTCTGACTTAGACCTAGACTTCATACATTGACATCCTTCAGCAAAAATCAACAAAAAGTTGGCAATTCCCCCTTCAAAATAACATTTTAGTAAAAACAGTCACTTTTGCCTCTTTGAGCTGTAATTTGACCCCCTTAGCATGCTTCAAAACTCACCAAACTGGACACACACTTCAGGACTGACAAAAATTGCGATCTAATAAAAAAAACCAACCCCAAAACTCAAAATTGCGCTCTAGCGCCCCCTAGGAAGAAAACACAGACACAACTGCTCCTAGGAAGAAAACTCAAGACAAAACTGCCTGTAACTTCCAGTAGGAATGTCTTACAGTCATGAAACAAAAACCTCTATGTAGGTCTCACTTAGACCTACATTCATACATTGACACCCCCCAGCAAAAATCAACAGGAAGTTTGCAATTCCCCCTTCAAAACAAAAGTTTTGTAAAAACCGGTCACCTTTTTTCAAACATTATCTCCTCTGAGCGCGTTTGTCGTGTCGGCTTCAAACTAGCACAGGAGAGAGATTGAACCCTTCTGATTAAAAGTAGACCAAAGAGTTTTAATTACTGCTCCGGTTTGGATTTTATGTGCCGTCAAAGTCGGTCCCGTCCATCGCTGCTTGCAGCTTTAATTAGGGACCGCAATGTCCCTTTGGGACAGAGGACCCTATTGTATTTCGTGTCTTTTATTATTATTATTCCGCCGCCTCTTTGAGCTGTAATTTGACCCCCTTAACATGCTTCAAAACTCACCATATTTGACACACACATCAGGACTGGCGAAAATTGCCATCTAATAATAATAAAAAAATAATAATAAAAAAAAAATCAAAATTGCGCTCTAGCGCCCCCTAGGAAAAAACACAGACAAAACTGCTTGTAACTTCCGGTATGAATGTCGTAGAGACATGAAACAAAAAACCTCTATGTAGGTCTGACTTAGACCTAGACTTCATACATTGACATCCTTCAGCAAAAATCAACAAGAAGTTGGCAATTCCCCCTTCAAAATAAAATTTCAGTAAAAACAGTCACATTTGCCTCTTTGAGCTGTAATTTGACCCCCTTAGCATGCTTCAAAACTCACCAAACTGGACACACACATCAGGACTGAAAAAAATTGCGATCTAATAAAAAACCCCACCCCAAAACTCAAAATTGCGCTCTAGCGCCCCCTAGGAAGAAAACACAGACACAACTGCTCCTAGGAAGAAAACTCTGACAAAACTGCCTGTAACTTCCAGTAGGAATGTCTTACAGTCATGAAACAAAAACCTCTATGTAGGTCTCACTTAGACCTACATTCATAAATTGACAACCCCCAGCAAAAATCAACAGGAAGTTTGCAATTCCCCCTTCAAAACAAAAGTTTTGTAAAAACCGGTCACCTTTTTTCAAATATTATCTCCTCTGAGCGCGTTTGTCGTGTCGGCTTCAAACTAGCACAGGAGAGAGATTGAACCCTTCTGATTAAAAGTTGACCAAAGAGTTTTAATTACTGCTCCGGTTTGGATTTTATGTGCCGTCGAAGTCGGTCCCGTCCATCGCTGCTTGCAGCTTTAATTAGGGACCGCAATGTCCCTTTGGGACAGAGGACCCTATTGTATTTCGTGTGTTTTATTATTATTATTATTCCGCCGCCTCTTTGAGCTGTAATTTGACCCCCTTAACATGCTTCAAAACTCACCATATTTGACACACACATCAGGACTGGCGAAAATTGCCATCTAATAATAATAATAAAAAAAATTTTTTTTTAAACTCAAAATTGCGCTCTAGCGCCCCCTAGGAAAAAACACAGACAAAACTGCTTGTAACTTCCGGTATTAATGTCGTAGAGACATGAAACCTCTATGTAGGTCTGACTTAGACCTAGACTTCATACATTGACATCCTTCAGCAAAAATCAACAAGAAGTTGGCAATTCCCCCTTCAAAATAAAATTTCAGTAAAAACAGTCACTTTTGCCCCTTTGAACTGTAATTTGACCCCCTTTAGCATGCTTCAAAACTCACCAAACTGGACACACACATCAGGACTGACAAAAATTGCGATCTAATAAAAAAAACCAACCCCAAAACTCAAAATTGCGCTCTAGCGCCCCCTAGGAAGAAAACACAGACACAACTGCTCCTAGGAAGAAAACTCAAGACAAAACTGCCTGTAACTTCCAGTAGGAATGTCTTACAGTCATGAAACAAAAACCTCTATGTAGGTCTCACTTAGACCTACATTCATAAATTGACAACCCCCAGGAAGTTTGCAATTCCCCCTTCAAAACAAAAGTTTTGTAAAAACCGGTCACCTTTTTTCAAACATTATCTCCTCTGAGCGCGTTTGTCGTGTCGGCTTCAAACTAGCACAGGAGAGAGATTGAACCCTTCTGATTAAAAGTTGACCAAAGAGTTTTAATTACTGCTCCGGTTTGGATTTTATGTGCCGTCAAAGTCGGTCCCGTCCATCGCTGCTTGCAGCTTTAATTTGTATTTATTTTTTATTGACATCCAGCATCAGACATTCCTCTCCATCACATCATAGTTGCATACATCATACAATTATTGTCTGCCCCAAATGTCAAAATAATATTATATGTTTGTATCCCAACGATGCCACCTCTCCCCCCCAATAAGAGAAAAACAGCAAAAAAAAAAACAATAACTAAACAAAATTATAATAAATAAATAAATACAATTAATAATCATAAAAATAAAACAGAATATGAACAGATAGTAAATAAATAAATAGAAAAAAAACCTAAACATATAGGGAGTAGTGTTGTAACGATACCAATATTTTGGTACCGGTACTAAAATTATTTTGATACTTTTCTATATAAAGGGGACCACAAAAAAATTGCATTATTGGCTTTATTTTAACAACAAATGTTAGTGTACATGAAACATATGTTTATTATTGCAATTTAGTCCTTAAATAAAATAGTGAACTTGTCTTTTAGTAGTAAGTAAACAAACAAAGACTCCTAATTAGTCTATGCAGTAACATATTGTGTCATTTATACACCTATTATTTTGTACACATTATGAGGGACAAACTGTAAAAAATTATTATTAATCTACTTGTTCATATACTGTTAATATCTGCTTATTTTCCATTTAACATGTTCTATCTACACTCCTGTTAAAATGTAATAATCACTTATTCTTCTCTTCTTTCATACTTTACATTAGTTTTGGATGATACCACACATTTAGGTATCGATCCGATACCAAGTAGTTACTGGATCATCCCAATCATCCACGTATTTCCTGGGTTTATGCATATAATATGAATTTAAAGAAAAAAGATTTAGTGATGATAAAAAAATATCGATGTAATCATATAGTAGTATCAACTAGATACGCTCCTGTACTTGGTATCATTACAGTGGATGTCAGGTGTAGATCCACATTGGTCATATTCAAAGTCCTCATGTGTCCAGGGACGTATTTCCTGAGTTTATAAACATAATATTAATTTAAAAAAAGGAAAAAAGATAAAGTGACGATACAAAAATATCAACGTAATCATACTAGTATCAAGTATACGGCTCTTGTACTTGATATTGTTACAGTCAATGTATGTATAAAACCACCCATTTGTTTACATTGAGGAGTGCTAGCTCAGCTATTGTATCCTCCTACGGTGTGTAGTGAAGCATGTTTAGCTATTCCTCGTCCTCCAGTGATATTGATACTTGTAAGAAACTCACTATATTTGTCACCATGGAGGCCAGGATTAGTGATTTAGAAGTAGCTAAAACACTGCCCGACTCTTGTAGAGCGTTTCAGTGTTATATCTTCACTGTTATTGTATGCTTTTAAGCCGAAATGCGTCCATTCTTCCTCGTATGTCTCCACGCCGTGTCTGCTTGTAAGTACTCCGTACGTGTGCGTATGCCGAACATTCGCCTCTGCTCGTATTACCAGCAATGTCACCACCGGACGACAGTGTTCCGTAAAGTCCGTAAAAAATACAAATACAAAGTACTGGTATTTTTCAGAGGCAGTATAGTACCGTTTTTAATCTATTAGTACTGCAGTACTTTAGTAGTATCACCCTACCGTAATGACAGTGTGAAAAGTTAGTTTTTTAATTTTGAAAACTTTTTATTTATTTATTAAAATAAACAAACAAAGCCTGTGTACATAAGTATTCACAGCATTTGCTCACTACTTTGTTGACAGAAATTACAGCCTCAAGTCTTTTTGAATACCATGCCACAAGTTTGGGTATTTTTCGCGCGTTCCTCTTTGCAGCGCCTCTCAAGCTCCATCGGGTTGGATGGGAAGCGTTGGTTTTCATCCAGGATGTCTCTTTACATTCATCTTTCCCTCTATCTATCTAAGTATTGCTACTAGAGTACATTTTAGTCGACTTTATACCTTTTGTTTTCGCCCTCTTTTTAAGTTAACGTTAAAGTTGAAGTACCAATGATTGACCCATCACCCTTGATCACCCCCTGGGAGGTGAGGGGAGCAGTGGGCAGCAGAGGTGGTCGCGCCCGGGAATCATTTTTGGTGATTTAACCCCTAATTCCAATAGTGCAAAGACTTTCTGCACAGTCAGTTGCTACACAGCTCCAAACTTCATGTGACCTTCCAATTAGCCCACGTACAATACGCAGAGAGCTGCATGGAATGGTTTTCCATGGCCGAGCAGCTGCATCTAAGCCATACATCATCAAGTCCAATGCAAAGCGTGGTGTAAAGCATGTCGCCACTGGACTCTAAAGTTAAAGTTAAAAGTTAAAGTACCAATGATTGTCACACACACACTAGGTGTGGCGAGATTATTCTCTGCATTTGACCCATCACCCTTGATCACCCCCTGGGAGGTGAGGGGAGCAGTGGGCAGCAGCGGTGGCCGCGCCCGGGAATCATTTTTGGTGATTTAACCCCCAATTCCAACCCTTGATGCTGAGTGCCAAGCAGGGAGGTAATGGGTCCCATTTTTATAGTCTTTGGTATGACTCGGCCGGGGTTTGAACTCACAACCTACCCATCTCAGGGCGGACACTCTAACCACTAGGCCACTGAGTAGTGGAGACGCCTTCTCTGGAGTGATGAGTCACACTTTTCCATCTGGCAATCTGACGGACCAGTCTGGGTTTGGAGGTTGCCAGGAGAACGCTACATTTCGGACTGCATTGTGCCGAGTGTGAAATTTGGTGGAGGAGGAATTATGGTGTGGGGTTGTTTTTCCTCGGTGGCAAGGCCCCGGGGGGTGGATGAGATCCGCCCGGAGTTCCTTAAGGCTCTGGATGTTGTGGGGCTGTCTTGGTTGAGAAGACTCTGCAACATTGCGTGGACATCGGGGGCGGTACCACTGGATTGGCAGACCGGGGTGGTGGTTCCTCTCTTTAAGAAGGGGAACCGGAGGGTGTGTTCTAACTATCGTGGGATCACACTCCTCAGCCTTCCCGGTAAGGTCTATTCAGGTGTACTGGAGAGGAGGCTACGCCGGATAGTCGAACCTCGGATTCAGGAGGAACAGTGTGGTTTTTGTCCTGGTCGTGGAACTGTGGACCAGCTCTATACTCTCGGCAGGGTCCTTGAGGGTTCATGGGAGTTTGCTCAACCAGTCTACATGTGCTTTGTGGACTTGGAGAAGGCATTCGACCGTGTACCCCGGGAAGTCCTGTGGGGAGTGCTCAGAGAGTATGGGGTATCGGACTGTCTTATTGTGGCGGTTCGCTCCCTGTATAATCAGTGTCAGAGCTTGGTCCGCATTGCCGGCAGTAAGTCGGACCCGTTTCCAGTGAGGGTTGGACTCCGCCAAGGCTGCCCTTTGTCACCGATTCTGTTCATAACTTTTATGGACAGAATTTCTAGGCGCAGTCAAGGCGTTGAGGGGATCTGGTTTGGTGGCTGCAGGATTAGGTCTCTGCTTTTTGCAGATGATGTGGTCCTGATGGCTTCATCTGGCCAGGATCTTCAGCTCTCACTGGATCGGTTCGCAGCCGAGTGTGAAGCGACTGGGATGGGAATCAGCACCTCCAATGGTTCTCGCCCGGAAAAGGGTGGAGTGCCATCTCCGGGTTGGGGAGGAGATCTTTCCCCAAGTGGAGGAGTTCAAGTACCTCGGAGTCTTGTTCACGAGTGAGGGAAGAGTGGATCGTGAGGTCGACAAGCGGATCGGTGCGGCGTCTTCAGTAATGCGGACGCTGTATCGATCCGTTGTGGTGAAGAAGGAGCTGAGCCGGAAGGCAAAGCTCTCGATTTACCGGTCGATCTACGTTCCCATCCTCACCTATGGTCATGAGCTTTGGGTTATGACCGAAAGGACAAGATCACGGGTACAAGCGGCCGAAATGAGTTTCCTCCGCCGGGTGGCGGGGCTCTCCCTTAGAGATAGGGTGAGAAGCTCTGTCATCCGGGGGGAACTCAAAGTAAAGCCGCTGCTCCTCCACATGGCGAGGAACAAGATCAGGTGGTTCTGGCATCTGGTCACCCGAACGCCTCCCTAGGGAGGTGTTTAGGTCACGTCCGACCGGTAGGAGGCCACGGGGAAGACCCAGGACACGTTGGGAAGACTATGTCTCCCGGCTGGCCTGGGAACGCCTCGGGATCCCCCGGGAGGAGCTGGACGAAGTGGCTGGGGAGAGGGAAGTCTGGGCTTCCCTGCTTAGGCTGCTGCCCCCGCGACCCGACCTCGGATAAGCGGAAGAAGATGGATGGATGGATGGATGGTTGTTTTTCAGGAGTTAGTTCCAGTGAAAGGAACTTTGAATGCTCCAGGATGCCAAAACATTTTGGACAATTCCATGGGATGGCACTTTCAAGTTCATATGTGAGTAAAGGCAGGTGGCCAAATACTTTTGGCAATATAGTGTAGCTGTGCCAAACTTGTGGCATCGTATTCAAAAAGACTTGAGGCTGTAATTGCATTAGTAAACTGTCACAGGAAAAATGAGTAGATGAGATAAAGCGAGATAAGAAAACAGGGGAGAAGAGTGTTGAAAATGCTGGGAATATTTGGAGAGGCGAACATCATGACTCACTCTTGACTAAAGCGGCGACGGCTCCAGCTGTACTGTGAATCGTCACCCAGTTGAGGCTCTCGTGTTTGCCAATGATGCCTTTCAGGACCTCCAGCATCTCGTCGAGACGTTTGTCCACCACTTGTTGGAGGCCGCCTGGATGCTCTGTGGAGTCACAACGTCCATCGTCAATAACAAAAAACACATTTCCACGTACAACTATAGAGAATTTATAGCATTAAGCATACTTGCCAAACCTCCTGATTTTTCCGGGGGACTCCCAAATTTCAGGGCCCCTCCCGGAAATCTCCCGGGGCAACCATTCTCCCGAATTTCACCCGGACAACAATATTAAGGGCGTGCCGTGATGGCACTGCCTTTAGCGTCCTCTACAACCTGTCGACCAACCCGCTTCTTCACCATACAAACAGCAGCTTTTGCATACACACGAAAGTGACTGCAAGGCATACTTGATCAACGGCCATACAGGTCACACTGAGGGTGGCCGTATAAACAACTTTAACACTGTTAAAAAATATACACGTCACACTGTGAATCGACACCAAACAAGAATGACAAACACATTTCGGGAGAACATCCGCACCGTAGCGCATACTTGCCAACCCTCCCGGATTTTCCGGGAGACTCCCGAAATTCAGCGCCTCTCCCGAAAACCTCCCGGGACAAATTTTCTCCCGAAAATCTCCCGAAATTCAGGCGGAGCTGGCCTCCAGCTCCATGCGGACCTGAATCCGCTTTCCCACAATATAAAGAACGTCTACAGTAAAGCAGTCCGTCTGCCGTAAACAGCAATGTTGTGACACTCTTAAACAGGACAATACTGCCATCTAGTGCATTTGATGAAAGCACTTTTGTGCGTGCCACACAGCAATGCATCATCAGAGAGGGTGTTCAGCATGGTTAGAAAATTGGGACAGATAATAGAACAAGGGTGGACAATTCAACCCTTAACTCAACAATGAGTAGATGAGTGTTATGTGTGTGTATATGTGTAAATAAATGAACACTGAAATTCAAGTATTTATTTTATTTATATATATATATATATATATATATATATATATATATATATATATATATATATATATATATATATATATATATAGCTAGAATTCACTGAAAGTCAATTATTTCTTATATATATATATATATATATATATATATATATATATATATACAGTGGGGCAAAAAAGTATTTAGTCAGCCACGATTGTGCAAGTTCTCCCACTTAAAATGATGACAGAGGTCTGTCATTTTCATCATAGGTACACTTCAACTGTGAGAGACAGAATGTTAAAAAAAAAATCCAGGAATTCATATTGTAGGATTTTAAAAAAATGTATTTGTAAATTATGGTGGAAAATAAGTATTTGGTCAATAACAAAAATTCTACTCAATACTTTGTAATATAACCTTTGTTGGCAATAACAGAGTTCAAACGATTACTATAGGTCTTTACCAGGTTTGCACACACAGTAGCTGGTATTTTGGCCCATTCCTTCATGCAGATCTTCTCGAGAGCAGTGATGTTTTGGGGCTCTCACCGGGCAACACGGACTTTCAACTCCCTCCACAGATTTTCTATGGGGTTGAGGTCTGGAGACTGGCTAGGCCACTCCAGGACTTTCAAATGCTTCTTACGGAGCCACTCCTTCGTTGCCCGGGCGTTGTGTTTGGGATCATTGTCATGCTGGAAGACCCAGCCACGTTTCATCTTCAAAGCTCTCACTGATGGAAGGAGGTTTTGGCTCAAAATCTCACGATACATGGCCCCGTTCATTCTTTCCTTAACACGGATCAGTCGGCCTGTCCCCTTGGCAGAAAAACAACCCCAAAACATGATGTTTCCACCCCCATGCTTCACAGTAGGTATGGTGTTCTTGGGATGCAACTCAGTATTCTTCTTCCTCCAAACACGACGAGTTGAGTTTATACCAAAAAGTTCTATTTTGGTTTCATCTGACCACATGACATTCTCCCAATCCTCTGCTGTATCATCCATGTGCTCTCTGGCAAACTTCAGACGGGCCTGGACATGCACTGGCTTAAGCAGGGGGACACGTCTGGCATTGCAGGATTTGATTCCCTGTCGGCGTAGTGTGTTACTGATGGTAACCTTTGTTACTTTGGTCCCAGCTCTCTGTAGGTAATTGACCAGGTCCCCCCGTGTGGTTCTGGGATTTTTGCTCACCGTTCTCATGATCATTTTGACCCCACGGGATGAGATCTTGCGTGGAGCCCCAGATCGAGGGAGATTATCAGTGGTCTTGTATGTCTTCCATTTTCTGATAATTGCTCCCACAGTTGATTTTTTCACACCAAGCTGCTTGCCTATTGTAGATTCACTCTTCACAGTCTGGTGCAGGTCTACAATTCTTTTCCTGGTGTCCTTCGACAGCTCTTTGGTCTTGGCCATAGTGGCGTTTGGAGTCTGACTGTTTGAGGCTGTGGACAGGTGTCTTTTATACAGATAACCAGTTCAAACAGGTGCCATTAATACAGGTAACGAGTGGAAGACAGAAGAGCTTCTTAAAGAAGAAGTTACAGGTCTGTGAGAGCCAGAGATCTTCCTTGTTTGAAGTGACCAAATACTTATTTTCCACCATAATTTACAAATAAATTCTTTAAAATTCCTACAATGTGAATTCCTGGATTTTTTTTCCACATTCTGTCTCTCACAGTTGAAGTGTACCTATGATGAAAATTACAGACCTCTGTCATCATTTTAAGTGGGAGAACTTGCACAATCAGTGGCTGACTAAATACTTTTTTGCCCCACTGTATATCCATCCAGCCATCCATTTTCTACCGCTTATTCCCTTTGGGGTCGCGGGGATATATATATATATATATATATATGTATATATATATATATATATATATATATGAAATACTTGACTTGGTGAATTCTAGCTGTAAATATACTCCTCCCCTCTTAACCACGCCCCCGCCCCAACCACGCCCCTCGCACCCACCCCCCACCCCCCACCTCCCGAAATTGGAGGTCTCAAGGTTGGCAAGTATGCCATAACACAACATAAACACAACAGAACAAATACCCAGAATCCCTTGTATCCTAACTCTTCCGGGCTACAATATACACCCCCGCTACCACCAAAACCCGCTCTCAATTTACCGGTCGAACTACGTTCCCATCCCCACCTATGGTCATGAGCTTTGGGTTATGACCGAAAGGACAAGATCACGGGTACAAGCGGCTGAAATGAGTTTCCTCCGCCGGGTGGTGGGGCTCTCCCTTACCTGCTACCCTCTGGAAGGAGGTATAGATGGATTCGCGCTAGGACTACCAGAATGTCTCACAGTCCGTATCCCCAGGCTGTGAGACTGCTAAATGAACAGCCTGCCCCGGACCATCTTATTACCTCACTCTTCACCACCTCAATAATTGTGCTCTGGACATTGCATTGCTGCAACGTCAACGTAACACCCATCAGACATCTGACTGTTCCGACCTCGGATAAGTGGAAGAAGATGGATGGATGGATGGATTGAAAATGAACACCAATGAGTTGACCGATGAACATTATCACATCATTTATTCAGAAAATAGGACAAATACAGATAGAATACTATTAACCGCAACATGTAAGGGTAAAAAAACAACCCAACAACATTATGATTTGTACATTTTCCGAATGTGCTTGTTCTCTTTCTAAACGAATGATAATTGTATCTAAGTTATCACAAAACTTTGTGTTGAAACGAGTTCCCGGCGAGCAGACAAAAGCTGTCTTTAATCCTACCAAGAAGAAGGCTTGTAAAACTCCACTGTGTAGGATGGGAAGTAACATGAAGGTGTTCTGTTTCTGTCATGTATTGTAGTCAACATATATATTGTCTTGACCCAAGAACTACAAAGCGGAGAGAAAGCAGGATCTGCCCAAGTTCCAGACACCTCTTCTTTGAACTCTTTTAACGACCTTTTCTGTGAACGGTTTTACGACCTCTTCTTTGAACTGTTCCGTAACCAAAAGGCGAAGGCTGTTTACGACCCCCGTCCCTTTAGAAACAGCTGTTGCCATGTAATCAGGGAAAGTCCAAATAAAAGAGGAGGCGTACAATCTTAACTCAGCCTTACTGCCCCACCCGATCCTTAAGATCGGCCGATCAGCTGCTGTTGACGGTCCCCGACACAAGGCTGAAGCTTAGAGGTGACAGAGCTTTCGCCGTTGCTGCTCCCAAGCTCTGGAACGACCTACCTCTGAGTGTTAGACAAGCCTCCTCTCTTCCTGTTTTTGAATCTCTCTTAAAAACATACTTTTATTCCATGGCGCCTCATAATACACCTGCTGTGAACCTGTTTTTATGTTTTCATTTATTCTATTTTATTTATTTATTTTTTTATCGTGTTCTGTTTGTGTTGTGTTGTGTTTGCTCGGTACTCGTTTTATCTTTTAACCTGTCCATTGTACAGCACTTTGGCTACCCCTTGTGGTGAATTTTAAATGTGCTTTATAAATAAAGTTGATTTGATTTGATCTTTACAAGACTGTACAAGGATACAGCCCAGGCGTTTCTCCTCAAATAGAGCCAAATTTAATTCTGTCTCTGTTTAATTCTTTGCTTCTTGTCTTGTTTAGTAGATGTCATCAGTGTTTGAACCTGACAACAATCTGAAGTTGTCTTTATTTTTAAGTTATCGTGCCGTGATTTTACCACTCCGGCCTACTCGGGAGTGGATTTTTCTCCATGTGGGCCCCGATCTAAAATGAGTTTGACACCCCTAGTCATGAAAATATAGGAAAAAACGCATTGAATGAGAAGGTGTGTCCTAACTTTTGGCCCGTACTGTATACTATGAGACTAACACACACAAAAAAAGACAAGAACCATAAAAATTCCATATCTTGGACCTTCCACCCACACTGGCAACAGGACGACTCCATGACATTCTGGCTTTAAGTGTTTTAAAGGGTGGCCATGGCAGCCATGTCAAACGACCACCATCCATTCACAGGAGTGGTGGTCAACACTAAAGCAGTCAACGGTCTGTCTAGGCAACAGGACCGTAAAGCAGAGGTGGCAGAGGGATTGCAGAAACCTACAAAGAGAAGTCCACCTGAAAGCCAAGTGCATAAACAATCATGGCCGATTGTGACCTTTCTAGAATTAGAAGTTTGCAAGTCTGTTAATCAGAATCCCCCCTTTTTTTTTAAATAAAACGGTGAGGTAAGAACCCCCAGAACACAGCCAATGATGATAAGGGTGGGAATAGATGTTCTGCCAGAACAAAGCTGAGGTCGGATTTCCCAACACCTGCATGTTATCCGCAATCAAATGGAGTAGAGTTCTAAGAACTCCGGCTTATTAGTGATTCCCAGAGTCTGGGGGCTATAGAGCGTTTTCTATTGGGGCTCCAGTACTATGGAATGTTCTAGCAGGAACAGTTAGAGATGCTACCTCAGTAGAAGCATTTAAGTCCCATCTTAAAACTCATTTGTATACTCTAGCCTTTAAATAGACCCCCCTTTTAGACCAGTTGATCTGCCGTTTCTTTTCTGCTCTGCACCCCTCTCCCTTGTGGAAGGGAGGGCACATGGACGAAGTGCTGGCTGTCCAGAGTCGGGACTCGGGGTGGACCGCTCGCCTGTGTATCGGTTGGGGACATCTCTGCGCTGCTGACCCGTCTCCGCTCGGGATGGTTTCCAACTGGCCCCACTATGGACTGGACTCTTACTATTATGTTAGATCCACTATGGACTGAACTCTCACTATTATGTTAGATCCACTATGGACTGGACTCTCACTATTATGTTAGACCCACTATGGACTGGACTCCCACACTATTATGTTGGATCCACTATGGACTGGACTCCCACTATTATGTTAGATCCACTATGGACTGGACTCTCACTATTATGTTAGACCCACTATGGACTGGACTCTCACTATTATGTTAGATCCACTATGGACTGGACTCTCACACTATTATGTTAGATCCACTATGGACTGAACTCTCACTATTATGTTAGATCCACTATGGACTGGACTCTCACTATTATGTTAGATCCACTATGGACTAGACTCTCACACTATTATGTTAGATCCACTATGGACTGGACTCTCACTATTATGTTAGATCCACTATGGACTGGACTCTCACACTATTATGTTGAATCCACTATGGACTGGACTCTCACTATTATGTTAGATCCACTATGGACTGGACTCTCACTATTATGTTAGATCCACTATGGACTGGACTCTCACTATTATGTTAGATCCACTATGGACTGGACTCTCAGTATTATGTTACATCCACTATGGACTGGACTCTCACTATTATGTTAGATCCACTATGGACTGGACTCTCACACTATTATGTTAGATCCACTATGGACTGAACTCTCACTATTATGTTAGATCCACTATGGACTGGACTCTCACACTATTATGTTAGATCCACTATGGACTGGACTCTTACTATTATGCTAGATCCACTATGGACTGGACTCTCACTATTATGTTAGATCCACTATGGACTGGACTCTCACTATTATGTTAGATCCACTATGGACTGAACTCTCACTATTATGTTAGATCCACTATGGACTAGACTCTCACTATTATGTTAGATCCACTATGGACTGGACTCTCACACTATTATGTTAGATCCACTATGGACTGGACTCTCACTAATATGTTAGATCCACTATGGACTGGACTCTCACTATTATGTTAGATCCACTATGGACTGAACTCTCACTATTATGTTAGATCCACTATGGACTGGACTCTCACTATTATGTTAGATCCACTATGGACTGGACTCTCACACTATTATGTTAGATCCACTATGGACTGGACTCTCACACTATTATGTTAGAGCCACTATGGACTGGACTCTCACTATTATGTTAGATCCACTATGGACTGGACTCTCACACTATTATGTTAGATCCACTATGGACTGGACTCTCACACTATTATGTTAGATCCACTATGGACTGGACTCCCACTATCATGTTAGATCCACTATGGACTGGACTCTCACTCTATTATGTTAGATCCACTATGGACTGGACTCTCACTATTATGTTAGATCCACTATGGACTGGACTCTCACAATTATGTTGGATCCACTATGGACTGGACTCTCACACTATTATGTTAGATCCACTATGGACTGGACTCTCACTATTATGTTGGATCCACTATGGACTGGACTCTCACTATTATGTTGGATCCACTATGGACTGGACTCTCACTATTATGTTAGATCCACTATGGACTGGACTCTCACTATTATGTTAGATCCACTATGGACTGAACTCTCACTATTATGTTGGATCCACTATGGACTGGACTCTCACTATTATGTTAGATCCACTATGGACTGGACTCTCACTATTATGTTAGATCCACTATAGACTGGACTCTCACTATTATGTTAGATCCACTATGGACTGGACTCCCACTATTATGTTAGATCCACTATGGACTGGACTCTCACTCTATTATGTTAGATCCACTATGGACTGGACTCTCACTATTATGTTAGATCCACTATGGACTGGACTCTCACACTATTATGTTAGATCCACTATGGACTGGACTCTCACACTATTATGTTAGATCCACTATGGACTGAACTCTCACTATTATGATAGATCCACTATGGACTGGACTCTCACACTATTATGTTAGATCCACTATGGACTGGACTCTCACTATTATGTTAGATCCACTATGGACTGGACTCTCACACTATTATGTTAGATCCACTATGGACTGGACTCTCACAATATTATGTTAGATCCACTATGGACTGGACTCTCACAATTATGTTAGATCCACTATGGACTGGACTCTCACAATTATGTTAGATCCACTATGGACTGGACTCTCACTATTATGTTGATCCACTATGGACTGGACTCTCATGTTAGATCAATGATGGACTGGACTCTGACTATTAAGTTGGATCCACTATGGACTGGACTCTCACTATTATGTTAGATCCACTATGGACTGGACTCTCACACTATTATGTTAGATCCACTATGGACTGGACTCTCACTATTATGTTAGATCCACTATGGACTGGACTCTCACTATTATGTTAGATCCACTATGGACTGGACTCTCACTATTATGTTAGATCCACTATGGACTGGACTCTCACACTATTATGTTAGATCCACTATGGACTGGACTCTCGCACTATTATGTTAGATCCACTATGGACTGAACTCTCACTATTATGATAGATCCACTATGGACTGGACTCCCACTATTATGTTGGATCCACTATGGACTGGACTCTCACTATTATGTTGGATCCACTATGGACTGGACTCTCACTATTATGTTAGATCCACTATGGACTGGACTCTCACTATTATGTTAGATCCACTATGGACTGAACTCTCACTATTATGTTAGATCCACTATGGACTGGACTCTCACTATTATGTTAGATCCACTATGGACTGGAATCTCATGTTAGATCAATGATGGACTGGACTCTGACTATTAAGTTGGATCCACTATGGACTGGACTCTCACTATAATGTTAGATCCACTAGGGACTGTACTCTCACTATTATGTTAGATCCACTATGGACTGGACTCTCACTATTATGTTGGATCCACTATGGACTGGACTCTCACTATTATGTTAGATCCACTATGGACTGGAATCTCATGTTAGATCAATGATGGACTGGACTTTGACTATTAAGTTGGATCCACTATGGACTGGACTCTCACTATTATGTTAGATCCACTATGGACTGGACTCTCACTATTATGTTAGATCCACTATGGACTGGAATCTCATGTTAGATCAATGATGGACTGGACTTTGACTATTAAGTTGGATCCACTATGGACTGGACTCTCACTATTATGTTAGATCCACTATGGACTGGACTCTCACTATTATGTTAGATCCGCTATGGACTGGACTCTCACTATTATGTTAGATCCACTATGGACTGGACTCTCACTATTATGTTGGATCCACTATGGACTGGACTCTCACTATTATGTTAGATCCACTATGGACTGGACTCTCATTATTATGTTAGATCCACTATGGACTGGACTCTCACTATTATGTTAGATCCACTATGAACTGGACTCTCACTATTATGTTGATCCACTATGGACTGGACTCTCACTATTATGTTAGATCCACTATGGACTGGAATCTCATGTTAGATCAATGATGGACTGGACTCTGACTATTATGTTAGATCCACTATGGACTGGACTCTCACTATTATGTTAGATCCACTATGGACTGGACTCTCACTATTATGTTAGATCCACTATGGACTGGACTCTCACTATTATGTTAGATCCACTATGGACTGGACTCTCACACTATTATGTTATATCCACTATGGACTGGACTCTCACACTATTATGTTAGATCCACTATGGACTGGACTCTCACTATTATGTTAGATCCACTATGGACTGAACTCTCACTATTATGTTAGATCCACTATGGACTGAACTCTCACTATTATGTTAGATCCACTATGGACTGGACTCTCACTATTATGTTAGATCCACTATGGACTGGACTCTCACTATTATGTTAGATCCACTATGGACTGGACTCTCACACTATTATGTTAGATCCACTATGGACTGAACTCTCACTATTATGTTAGATCCACTATGGACTGAACTCTCACTATTACGTTAGATCCACTATGGACTGAACTCTCACTATTATGTTAGATCCACTATGGACTGAACTCTCACTATTATGTTAAATCCACTGTGGACTGGACTCTCAGTATTATGTTAGATCCACTATGGACTGGACTCTCACTATTATGTTAGATCCACTATGGACTGGACTCTCACTATTATGTTAGATCCACTATGGACTGAACTCTATTATGTTAGATCCACTATGGACTGGACTCTCACACTATTATGCGAGACCCACTCGACGTCCATTGCATCCAGTCTCCCCTAGAGGGAGGGGGGGGTCCTCTCCAAGGTTTCTCATAGTCATTCACATTGACATCCCACTGGGTTGTGAGTTTTTACTTGTCCTTATGTGGGCTCTGAACCGAGGATGTCGTTGTGGCTTGTGCAGCCCTTTGAGACACTTGTGATTTAGGGCTATATAAATAAACATTGATTGATTGATTGATTGATTGATTGATTGATTGATTGAGTAGGGGTATAACAAATATTCTTGGTTCAGCGCTAATGCGCTAAAACCGCGATGGGATGTCCATTTATTGCAGACTAAAGTGAAAATATGCAAGAAGTGGTAACACCACAACAATGCAAAAAAGGTGTCTGGGTGTTGTTGATAAATGGTGACAAGTTGTGGTGTTACCCAACTGGAGTGGGCGGCTTACTGGTCCATTTTCCGGCCACCCTCTGTGCCCTCGGACAAAACCGCATCACACACCGACAGTCAAAGCCACGTTTGCGCTGATGATCACCCCCGGATTACCACCGCATGGAGAAGGGGATCAGAAAGACTTTAGCTGTCGCCCGTTTTTCCTTTTATTCATTCGCTCTCTTTAGAGCAGGGCAACCGCTGAAGGTAATACTTGCCGGGGTCTGCCTGGCTATGGTGACAATGCTCGCTGCGGCATTCCGGGAAATCCAGCCAACTAAACAGTAATGTGACAAGGTCCCATCGGAAGGTGAAACAAGTCGACGGGAAAAACCAAAACACTGGCGCATGGTACAAAATCCAAAACCAAATAATGATTTATATATATTCAATTGAATAGACTGCAAAGACAAGATCCTTAATGTCCGAACTGATAATAATCATTAACTTTGAATTTAATGGCAGCGACACAATGCAAAAAAAGGTGTCTGGGTGTTGTTGATAAATGGCTTTCTCTTTGCATAGAAGAGTTTTAACTTGCACTTACAGATGTAGCGACCAACTGTGGTTACCGACAGTGGTTTTCTGAAGTGTTCCTGAGCCCATGTGGTGATATCCTTTACACACTGATGTCAGGTTTTTTGATGCAGTACCGCCTGAGGGATCGAAGGTCCGTAATATCATGGCTTACGTGCAGTGATTTCTCCAGATTATCGGAACCTTTTGATGATATTACGGAAATCCCTAAATTCCTTGCAATAGCTGGTTGAGAAATGTTCTTCTTAAACAATTTGCTCACGCGTTTGTTGACAAAGTGGTGACCCCTCGCCCCGTCCTTGTTTGCGAATGACTGAGCATTTCCCGGAAGCTGCTTTTATACCCAATCATGGCACCCACCTGTTCCCAATTAGCCTGATCACCTGTGGGATGTTCCAAATAAGTGTTTGATGAGCACCCCTCAACTTTCTCAGTCTTTTTTGCCAATGTTGCAGGCATCAAATTCCATCCATTTTCTACCGCGTATTCCCTTTGGGGTCGCTGGAGCCTATCTCAGCTGCAATCGGGCGGAAGGCGGGGTACACCCTGGACAAGTCGCCACCTCATCGCAGGGCCAACACAGACAGACAGACAGACATTCACACTCACATCCTACACACTAGGGCCAATTTAGTGTTGCCAATCAACTTTGTTCATATGTTGTTAATATTCAGTGTTTTATTGTTCATAGTTAATATTGTAAATCCCACTTTCTTTATTTTCATGTACATTTTGGGTGTAAAAAACTGTAGAATGGTCTCTCATAACGTTTTTAGAACTCTATCGGACATTGTGACTTTTGGTATTAGTGTTCCTGGAAAAAAAGGGACCCAAACACACATACTGTACAGCAGATTTTTTACAGTTTAATGTGTATAAATAATTCATACACACATACACATTGGCACTCCAGACCAATGTTCCCCTCTAAGGTGCGCGCCTGTGCAATTGCGCACTGCTCAAGCGTCCTCTGCGCACGGCAAATCTGTGCCACGCACAAAATCAAATAAAAATTAAAGCTGCAAGCAGCGTTGGTCGGGCCCGCATATTTGGCAGGTGCGAGTCCTAAGTGTCCCAATACTTTTGTCCAGTTTTAGTCCCAAGTGTCCCAATACTTTTGGCAAGTTGTAGTCCTAAGTGTCCCAATACTTTTGTCCAGTGTAGGTGTCCCAATACGTGTGTCCAGTGGTAGTCCTAAGTGTCCCAATACTTTTGTTCAGTTGTCGTCATAAGTGTCCCAATACTTTTGTCTACTTTTAGTCCGAATTGTCCCAATACTTTTGTTTAGTGTACCTACCTTGTCTGCATTGTGTGGGCACGCTGGTGCTTCCTGCTTTTAAGCAGCCTTCTTGAAAAAACAGCAGCATCAGCGCAGCGGCTCTTTGAAGGGTCATAAAATCAAAACCGGAGCCGGTATCAAAACTCTTTCGCTAACTTTCAATTAGAAGGGTTCAATCTCTCTCCTGTGTTAGTTTGAAGCCGAAACGACAAACACGCTCAGAGGATATAATGTTTGAAGAAAGGTGACCGTTTTTTACAAAAATGTTGTGTTGAAGGGGGAATAGCAAACTTCCTGTAGATTTTTGCTGGGGGTTGTCAATTTATGAAATGTAGGTCTAAGTGAGACCTACGGAGAGGTTTTTGTTTCATGTCTCTCCGACCTTCCCAGTGGGAGTTACGGGCAGTTTTGTCATTTTTTTCTTCAGAGGAGCAGTTTTTTCTCCGTTTTATTCAAAAATTGCTCTAGAGCGCAATTTTGAGATTTGGGGTTAGGTTTTTTCATTAGATCGCAATTTTTTCCCAGTCCTGATGTGTGCGTTCAGTTTGGTGAGTTTTGAAGCGTGTTAAGGGGGTCAAATTACAGCTCAAACAGGCAAAAGTAACTGTTTTTTTTGTCTTGAAGGGGGAATTGCCAACTTCCTGTTGATTTCTGCCCGATGATATACAATTATGAAAACTAGGTCTAAGTCAGACCTACATAAAGGTTTTTGTTTCATGTCTCTCCGATCTTCCTAGTGGTAGATATAGGCAGTCTAGTTTTTTTTTTTCCTAGGGGGCGCTAGAGCGCAATTTTGAGTTTTGTGGTTCGGTTTTTTTATTAAAAGACAATTTTCGCAGGTCCTCATGTGTGGGTCAAATATGGTGAGTTTTGAAGCATGTTAAGTGGGTCAAATTAGTGCTCAAAGAGGCGGCGGAAGAATAAAGAATAATAAAACCTTAGAAATTCAATAGGTCCTTATGTCCCTTCGGGAGTCCTTATGCAATGGGCCATGCGGGCCCTAAAAATAAGCGCATAACAATTTTCGACACGACAGAGAAAACAGTTTTCGTCATAATTGTTCAAATATTGTGACGTCTGTCGAGACGCTTTGAGGACGTGAATTCCATCGATCATTTTACTGAGCAAAACTCTTTATTGTCGGCCATAAACACATCACCAAAACATTAGTAAAAAAAATGATATCTAGCAAAAGTGGTCATTTTCTGCAGTACAAACCAGACCAGGGGTGGTGGTTCCTCTCTTTAAGAAGGGGAACCGGAGGGTGTGTTCTAACTATTGTGGGATCACACTCCTCAGCCTTCCCGGTAAGGTCTATTCAGGTGTACTGGAGAGGAGGCTACGCCGGATAGTCGAACCTTGGATTCAGGAGGAACAGTGTGGTTTTCGTCCTGGTCGTGGAGCTGTGGACCAGCTCTATACTCTCGGCAGGGTCCTTGAGGGTGCATGGGAGTTTGCTCAACCAGTCTACATGTGTTTTGTGGACTTGGAGAAGGCATTCGACCGTGTCCCTCGGGAAGTTCTGTGGGGAGTGCTCAGAGAGTATGGGGTATCGGACTGTCTGATTGTGGCGGTCCGCTCCCTGTATGCTCAGTGCCAGAGCTAGGTCCGCATTGCCGGCAGTAAGTCGGACACGTTTCCAGTGAGGGTTGGACTCCGCCAAGGCTGCCCTTTGTCACCCATTCTGTTCATAACTTTCATGGACAGAATTTCTCGGCGCAGTCAAGGCGTTGAGGGGATCTGGTTTGGTGGCTGCAGGATTAGGTCTCCGCTTTTTGCAGATGATGTGGTCCTGATGGCTTCATCTGGCCAGGATCTTCAGCTCTCACTGGATCGGTTCGCAGCCGAGTGTGAAGCGACTGAGATGAGAATCAGCACCTCCAAGTCCGAGTCCATGGTTCTCGCCCGGAAAAGGGTGGAATGCCATCTTCGGGTTGGGGAGGAGACCCTGCCCCAAGTGGAGGAGTTCAAGTACCTCGGAGTCTTGTTCTTGAGTGAGGGAAGAGTGGATCGTGAGATCGACAGGCGGATCGGTGCGGCGTCTTCAGTAATGCGGACGCTGTATCGATCCGTTGTGGTGAAGAAGGAGCTGAGCCGGAAGGCAAAGCTCTCAATTTACCGGTCGATCTACGTTCCCATCCTCACCTATGGTCATGAGCTTTGGGTTATGACCGAAAGGACAAGATCACGGGTACAAGCGGCCGAAATGAGTTTCCTCCGCCGGGTGGCGGGGCTCTCCCTTAGAGATAGGGTGAGAAGCTCTGCCATCCGGGAGGAGCTCAAAGTAAAGCCGCTGCTCCTCCACATGGAGAGGAGCCAGATGAGGTGGTTCGGGCATCTGGTCAGGATGCCACCCGATCGCCTCCCTCGGGAGGTGTTTTGGGAACGTCTGACCGGTAGGAGGCCGCGGGGAAGACCCAGGACACGTTGGGAAGACTATGTCTCCCGGCTGGCCTGGGAACGCCTCGGGATCCCCCGGGAGGAGCTGGACGAAGTGGCTGGGGAGAGGGAAGTCTGGGCTTCCCTGCTTAGGCTGCTGCCCCCGCGACCCGACCTCGGATAAGCGGAAGAAGATGGATGGATGGATGGAACCAGACCAAAAGCAACTTTGTTATATCAACAGCAGCCGCTTGCTCTTTCTCACTTGCGCCAACACATGCACATATGGCACTTAGCCAGTGATGCGTTTACAGCCACAGTAAAAGTCGGACACCTCCAACACCACACATAAAGTGTCATTCCGGGTTGTTACACTATGATTTACTCCGTAGCATAAGTCGCACCGGCCGAAAATGCTAATAAAGAAGGAAAAAAACATATATAAGTCGCATTTTTTGGGGGAAATGTATTAGATAAAAGCCAACACCAAGAATAGACATTTGAAAGGCAATTTAAAATTAAAGCTGCAAGCAGCGTTGGTCGGGCCCGCGTATTTGGCAGGTGCTAGTCCTAAGTGTCCCAATACTTTTGTCCAGTTTTAGTCCTAAGTGTCCCAATACTTTTGTCAAGTTGTAGTCCTAAGTGTCGCAATAGTTTTATCCAGTGTAGGTGTCCCAATACTTTTGTGCAGTGTAAGTGTCCCAATACTTTTGTCCAATTTTGGTCATAAGTGTCCCAATACTTTTGTCCAGTTGTAGTCCCAAGTGTCCCAATACTTTTGTCCAGTTTTCGTGCTATGTGTCCCAATACTTTTGTCTAGTGTACCTACCTTGTCTGCATTGTGTGGGCACGCTGGTGCTGCCTGCTTTTAAGCAGCCATCTTGAAAAAACAGCAGCATCAGCGCAGAGGTTCTTTGAAGGGTCATAAAATCAAAACCGGAGCAGGTATCAAAACTCTTTCGCCAACTTTTAATCAGAAGGGTTCAATCTCTCTCCTGTGTTAGTTTGAAGCCGAAACGACAAACGCGCTCAGAGGAGATAATGTTTGAAGAAAGGTGACCGGTTTTTACAAAAATTTTGTTTTGAAGGGGGAATAGCAAACTTCCTGTTGATTTTTGCTGGGGGTTGTCAATTTATGAAATGTAGGTCTAAGTTAGACCTACATAGAGGGTTTTGATTCATGTCTCTCCGACCTTCCCAGTGGGAGTTACAGGCAGTTTTGTCATTTTTTTCTTACGAAGAGCAGTTTTTTCTGCGTTTTATTCAAAAATTGCGCTAGAGCGCAATTTTTGAGATTTGGGGTTAGGTTTTTTATAAGATCGCAATTTTTGACAGTCCTGATGTGTGCGTTCAGTTTGGTGAGTTTTGAAGCATGTTCAGGGGGTCAAATTACAGCTCAAAGAGGCAAAAGTTACTGTTTTTAGTACTTTTTTGTCTTGAAGGGGGAATTGTCAACTTCCTGTTGATTTTAGCCAGACAATGTACATTATGAAATGTAGGTCTAAGTCAGACCTACATAGAGGTTTTTGTTTCATGTCTCTCCGACCTTCCTAGTGGGAGTTACAGGCAGTCTAGTTTTTTTTTTTCCTAGGGGGCGCTAGAGCGCAATTTTGAGTTTTGTGGTTCGTTTTTTTTTTAAAAAGGCAATTTTCGCAGGTCCTGATGTGTGGGTCAAATATGGTGAGTTTTGAAGCATGTTAAGTGGGTCAAATTACAGTTTAATGTGGCGGCGGAAGAATAAAGAATAAAACCTTACAAATTCAATAGGTCCTTATGTCCCATTGCATAAGGACTCCCTTTGGGAGTCCTTATACAATGGGCCATGCGGGCCCTAATAAATAAAGAATAGTGAACAACAGGCTGAATAAGTGTACGTTATATGAGGCATAAATAACCAACTGAGAATTCCGAATGAGCTAATATTTGCAAAAAAATAACAAAGTTTCTCAGTGTGAACATGAAATATCTTGTCTTTGCAGTCTATTCAATTGAATATAAGTTGAAAAGGATTTGTTGTATTCTCTTTTTATTTACCATTTACACAACGTGACAACTTCACTGGTTTTGGGTTTTGTATTACCAAATGCTGGAAATCTACAACTGCATTAGGGATGTCCCGATCTAGGTTTTTGCACTTCCGATCCGATACCGATACTGACCGATACTGGCCCTATCCGAGCATGTATTAAAGTTTAAAGTTATTTAGCCTACTTAGTTGTCAGAATCATGTTGAAAAGGGTTTTAGTACTCTTGATAACAACTAGCCAGCTGAATTAGGGGAGTTTGAATAATACACAATGGTTGGTAACAAGAAACTGACCTGTTTATTCAAGGATAAACACAAAATAAGACAAAATTATACATGACGAACAGAAATGGCATCATTGAAACTAGGGCTGGGCGATATGGCCTTTTTTTAATATTGCGATATTTTAAGGCCATATTGCGATACACGATATATATCTCGATATTTTGCCTTAGCCTTGAATGAACACTTGATGCATATAATCACAGCAGTATGATGATTCTATGTGTTTTGATTGATTGATTGAGACTTTTATTAGTAGGTTGCACAGTGAAGTACATATTCCGTACAATTGACCACTAAATGGTAACACCCCAATAAGTTTTTCCACTTGTTTAAGTCGGTCGGGGTCCACTTAAATTGATTCATGATACAGATATATACTATCAGATATATACTATCATCATAATACAGTCATCACACAAGATAATCACATTGAATTATTAACATTATTTATAATCCAGGGTGTGGAGGGTAAGTGTCAAAAAGACAGCCAAAAGAGTTTGATATGAGAATAAATCTAAAGTTAAAATATAGGGTAGAAATGCACCCATTTGCAGGAAATGTAGTCTTGATTTTCAACATTTTCTTTCAAGGCTTGCATGTCTACATTAAAACATTCTTCTTCATACTGCATTAATATATGCTACTTTTAAACTTTCATGCAGAGAAGGAAATCACAACTGAAAAAATCACTAATTTTTTCATACGGTGTTGATGTGGAAATGTTTGCCTCGGCATTTTGATGGTGTGGACGTGTGGCACCGAATGGAGATAAGCGTCTCGACAGACGTCACAATATTTGAACAATGATGACGAAAACTGTTTTCTCTGTCGTGTCGGTGTGTCGAAAATTGTTATGCGCATATTTTTCTATTAGATTTTGTGCGTGGCATAGATTTGGACGCTTAAACAGTGCGCAATTGCACAGGCGAGCACCTTAGAGGGAGCGTTGCTCGCACGGCTGCGCTAGCATCACAGCTAACGTGCTGCTACCTCTCTGCCCGGGGAGGACGTATACGTATGTGACGTATGACGTGACAGTATGTGACGTGTGTAAGAAGGTGCGCTCGCTGTCTGTGAGAGGGAGACACAGGAAAGAGTGAGATGCCAGCAGCTAAAAGCAACTGCGTGAGAATCCACAGACGTGTGGATGTGTTGAAGGTGTGCTGGAAAATGCGGAACGGAAATTACGGATAGTCGCCGGATAGTCGAACCTCGGATTCAGGAGGAACAGTGTGGTTTTCGTCCTGGTCGTGGAACTGTGGACCAGCTCTATACTCTCGGCAGGGTCCTTGAGGGTGCATGGGAGTTTGCCCAACCAGTCTACATGTGTTTTGTGGACTTGGAGAAGGCATTCGACCGTGTCCCTCGGGAAGTCCTGTGGGGAGTGCTCAGAGAGTATGGGGTATCGGACTGTCTGATTGTGGCAGTCCGCTCCCTGTATGATCAGTGCCAGAGCTTGGTCCGCATTGCCGGTAGTAAGTCGGACACGTTTCCAGTGAGGGTTGGACTCCGCCAAGGCTGCCCTTTGTCACCGATTCTGTTCATAACTTTTATGGACAGAATTTCTCGGCGCAGTCAAGGCGTTGAGGGGATCTGGTTTGGTGGCTGCAGGATTAGGTCTCCGCTTTTTGCAGATGATGTGGTCCTGATGGCTTCATCTGGCCAGGATCTTCAGCTCTCGCTGGATCGGTTCGCAGCCGAGTGTGAAGCGACTGGGATGAGAATCAGCACCTCCAAGTCCGAGTCCATGGTTCTCGCCCGGAAAAGGGTGGAGTGCCATCTCCGGGTTGGGGAGGAGATCTTGCCCCAAGTGGAGGAGTTCAAGTACCTCGGAGTCTTGTTCTTGAGTGAGGGAAGAGTGGATCGTGAGATCGACAGGCGGATCGGTGCGGCGTCTTCAGTAATGCGGACGCTGTATCGATCCGTTGTGGTGAAGAAGGAGCTGAGCCGGAAGGCAAAGCTCTCAATTTACCGGTCGATCTACGTTCCTATCCTCACCTATGGTCATGAGCTTTGGGTTATGACCGAAAGGACCCGGCCGAATGAGTTTCCTCCGCCGGGTGGCGGGGCTCTCCCTTAGAGACAGGGTGAGAAGTTCTGCCATCCGGGGGGAGCTCAAAGTAAAGCCGCTGCTCCTCCACATCGAGAGGAGCCAGATGAGGTGGTTCGGGCATCTGGTCAGGATGCCACCCGAACGCCTCCCTAGGGAGGTGTTTAGGGCACGTCCGACCGGTAGGAGGCCGCGGGGAAGACCCAGGACACGTTGGGAAGACTATGTCTCCCGGCTGGCCTGGGAACGCCTCGGGATCCCCCAGGAGGAGCTGGACGAAGTGGCTGGGGAGAGGGAAGTCTGGGCTTCCCTGCTTAGGCTGCTGCCCCCGCGACCCGACCTCGGATAAGCGGAAAAAGATGGATGGATGATCCAAATATCGGATCGGGACATCCCTAAACTGCATATTGAAAAAAAAAAATAGTTGAATGACCTGCAGACCGTGCAGTCAATGGTCTGAGCGAGCCAAAAGCTCCTCCACAGGACCCGGAGACTCCACTCTCTTCTCCATGGCAACCATCTCCATTCATCTTCATCAAATGTCATGCGCGGCTACCTCAGCTGCTGAGAACATGGTCGCTTTTAATGACACAAGCTTCCTTTTTAGTTTTAGCTACCATGAAAAAGACACACTTTTTAGGTTCTCCAGGTCAGAGTCGTAATTTCTGTAAAATAACCGATACACCATACTTGCCAACCTTGAGACCTCCGATTTCGGGAGGTGGGGGGTGGGGGGCGTGGTCGGGGGTGGGGCAGGGCGTGGTTGGGGGCGTGGTTAAAAGGGGAGGAGTATATTGACAACTAGAATTCACCAAGTCAAGTATTTCATGTATATATATATACATATATCCTGAAAATATGCAAACAAAACTGTGTTTAGATAATTGATACTTCAAACTTGCATAAATAAATATTAAGGAATATAACATAACTTGGCTTCTGAGAGCTTCAAAATGTAATGAGTAAAATGCTAAAGTTGTTGATAAACAAGCAATTATTTTAATAATTAAATATGGTCATTTTAAATGAATTATTATGATCATTTAAAATTAATTATTTCAAATATGTTTATTTTAATGTATAATTCTATGGCTGGATGTAATAAGGAGTCAGAAAAAAATACAAATAAAAATACAATTAATTTTTGATGTTTTTAGCAAAATATAGTAAAAATGTATTTTGTTTTTTTAATTAATAAATATATTTATTTTTTAGGTAAGATAAACATAATAATACAATTTATCTCTAGTCTGGATGATTTAGTTTTGTCACCCTGTTGTCCTCCCGTCGTGTAAAAAGGCTGTCCTCACTCAGGTCCGCATGGAGCTGGAGGGGGCGTGGCCTCCAGCTCCGGCTGAAAATCGGGAGATTTTCGGGGGAATATTTGTCCCGGGAGGTTTTCGGGAGAGGCAATGAATTTCGGGAGTCTCCCGGGAAAATTCGGGAGGGTTGGCAAGTATGCGATACACATCGCCGAGCGCCGTAAGTGGCGGGTCCGTAGGCGGTCCCGTCTTGTCCCCCTGTGACGTATGTCTGCTCTTAGTGGGACTGTGCCGAAAATGAAATTTCAGTTCTTATGTGTCATGTTAATGAATGGACAATAATAAAGCATCTTGAATCTTGAATCTTGATCTTGATACAGTACACAAAGTACTTATCTAATACATATTAGGGGTGTGATGATTGGTTGGCCATCAATCTGTATTTGCTGATTTTTGGGGGAAGTATGCGATTGCCATTGCCTCTGGCTGACAAGCAGCTAGCTGCTAATCATGTATTTCCATTAGGGTTGTATGGTATACCGGTACTACCGTAGTACCGTTTTTGATTCATTAGTACCGCGATACTACAAACCCCGTTCCCGTATGAGTATGGGAAATTGTGTTAGATGTAAATATAAACGGAATACAATGATTTGCAAATCCTTTTCAACCCATATTCAATTGAATATGCTACAAAGACAAGATATTTGATGTTCAAACTCATAAAGTTAATTTTTTTTTTTTGCAAATAATAATTAGGGCCCGCATGGCCCATTGTATAAGGACTCCCAAAGGGAGTCCTTATGCAATGGGACATAAGGACCTATTGAATTTGTAAGGTTTTATTATTATTATACCGGCCGCCTCTTCGAGCTGTAATTTGACCCACTTAACATGCTTCAAAACTCACCATATTTGACCCACACATCAGGACCTGCGAAAATTGCCTTTTAATAAAAAAACGAACCACAAAACTCAAAATTGGGCTCTAGCGCCCCCTAGGAAAAAAAAAACTAGACTGTCTGTATCTCCCACTAGGAAGGTCGGAGAGACATGAAACAAAAACCTCTAGACCAAAAACCAAAAATCAACAGGAAGTTGGCAATTCCCCCTTCAAGACAAAAAAGTACTAAAAACAGTCACTTTTGCCTGTTTGAGCTGCAATTTGACCTCCTTAACATGCTTCAAAACTCACCAAACTGAACACACACATCAGGACTGGCAAAAATTGCGATCTAATAAAAAAACCTAACTTCAAATCTCAAAATTGCGCTCTAGCGCAATTTTTGAATAAAACGCAGAAATAACTGCTCCTCGTAAGACAAAAATGACAAAACCGCCTGTAACTCGCACTGGGAATGTTGGAGAGACATGAAACAAAAACCTCTATGTAGGTCTGACTTAGACCTAGATTTCATAATAGTACATTCTTGGGCAAAAATCAACAGGAAGTTGGCAATTCCCCCTTCAAGACAAAAAAGTACTAAAAACAGTCACTTTTGCCTGTTTGAGCTGCAATTTGACCTCCTTAACATGCTTCAAAACTCACCAAACTGAACACACACATCAGGACTGGCAAAAATTGCGATCTAATAAAAAAACCTAACCCCAAATCTCAAAATTGCGCTCTAGCGCAATTTTTGAATAAAACGCAGAAATAACTGCTCCTCGTAAGACAAAAATGACAAAACCGCCTGTAACTCGCACTGGGAATGTTGGAGAGACATGAAACTAATACCTCTATGTAGGTCTAACTTAGACCTAGATTTCATAATAGTACATTCTTGGGCAAAAATCAACAGGAAGTTGGCAATTCCCCCTTCAAGACAAAAAAGTACTAAAAACAGTCACTTTTGCCTGTTTGAGCTGCAATTTGACCTCCTTAACATGCTTCAAAACTCACCGAACTGAACACACACATCAGGACTGGCAAAAATTGCGATCTAATAAAAAAACCTAACCCCAAATCTCAAAATTGCGCTCTAGCGCAATTTTTGAATAAAACGCAGAAATAACTGCTCCTCGTAAGACAAAAATGACAAAACCGCCTGTAACTCGCACTGGGAATGTTGGAGAGACATGAAACTAATACCTCTATGTAGGTCTAACTTAGACCTAGATTTCATAATAGTACATTCTTGGGCAAAAATCAACAGGAAGTTGGCAATTCCCCCTTCAAGACAAAAAAGTACTAAAAACAGTCACTTTTGCCTGTTTGAGCTGCAATTTGACCTCCTTAACATGCTTCAAAACTCACCGAACTGAACACACACATCAGGACTGGCAAAAATTGCGATCTAATAAAAAAACCTAACCCCAAATCTCAAAATTGCGCTCTAGCGCAATTTTTGAATAAAACGCAGAAATAACTGCTCCTCGTAAGACAAAAATGACAAAACCGCCTGTAACTCGCACTGGGAATGTTGGAGAGACATGAAACTAATACCTCTATGTAGGTCTAACTTAGACCTAGATTTCATAATAGTACATTCTTGGGCAAAAATCAACAGGAAGTTGGCAATTCCCCCTTCAAGACAAAAAAGTACTAAAAACAGTCACTTTTGCCTGTTTGAGCTGCAATTTGACCTCCTTAACATGCTTCAAAACTCACCAAACTGAACACACACATCAGGACTGGCAAAAATTGCGATCTAATAAAAAAAACCTAACCCCAAATCTCAAAATTGCGCTCTAGCGCAATTTTTGAATAAAACGCAGAAATAACTGCTCCTCGTAAGACAAAAATGACAAAACCGCCTGTAACTCGCACTGGGAATGTTGGAGAGACATGAAACAAAAACCTCTATGTAGGTCTGACTTAGACCTAGATTTCATAATAGTACATTCTTGGGCAAAAATCAACAGGAAGTTGGCAATTCCCCCTTCAAGACAAAAAAGTACTAAAAACAGTCACTTTTGCCTGTTTGAGCTGCAATTTGACCTCCTTAACATGCTTCAAAACTCACCAAACTGAACACACACATCAGGACTGGCAAAAATTGCGATCTAATAAAAAACCTAACCCCAAATCTCAAAATTGCGCTCTAGCGCAATTTTTGAATAAAACGCAGAAATAACTGCTCCTCGTAAGACAAAAATGACAAAACCGCCTGTAACTCGCACTGGGAATGTTGGAGAGACATGAAACTAATACCTATGTAGGTCTAACTTAGACCTAGATTTCATAATAGTACATTCTTGGGCAAAAATCAACAGGAAGTTGGCAATTCCCCCTTCAAGACAAAAAAGTACTAAAAACAGTCACTTTTGCCTGTTTGAGCTGCAATTTGACCTCCTTAACATGCTTCAAAACTCACCAAACTGAACACACACATCAGGACTGGCAAAAATTGCGATCTAATAAAAAAACCTAACCCCAAATCTCAAAATTGCGCTCTAGCGCAATTTTTGAATAAAACGCAGAAATAACTGCTCCTCGTAAGACAAAAATGACAAAACCGCCTGTAACTCGCACTGGGAATGTTGGAGAGACATGAAACTAATACCTCTATGTAGGTCTAACTTAGACCTAGATTTCATAATAGTACATTCTTGGGCAAAAATCAACAGGAAGTTGGCAATTCCCCCTTCAAGACAAAAAAGTACTAAAAACAGTCACTTTTGCCTGTTTGAGCTGCAATTTGACCTCCTTAACATGCTTCAAAACTCACCGAACTGAACACACACATCAGGACTGGCAAAAATTGCGATCTAATAAAAAAAACCTAACCCCAAATCTCAAAATTGCGCTCTAGCGCAATTTTTGAATAAAACGCAGAAATAACTGCTCCTCGTAAGACAAAAATGACAAAACCGCCTGTAACTCGCACTGGGAATGTTGGAGAGACATGAAACTAATACCTCTATGTAGGTCTAACTTAGACCTAGATTTCATAATAGTACATTCTTGGGCAAAAATCAACAGGAAGTTGGCAATTCCCCCTTCAAGACAAAAAAGTACTAAAAACAGTCACTTTTGCCTGTTTGAGCTGCAATTTGACCCCCTTAACATGCTTCAAAACTCACCAAACTGAACACACACATCAGGACTGGCAAAAATTGCGATCTAATAAAAAAACCTAACCCCAAATCTCAAAATTGCGCTCTATTTTTGAATAAAACGCAGAAATAACTGCTCCTCGTAAGACAAAAATGACAAAACCGCCTGTAACTCGCACTGGGAATGTTGGAGAGACATGAAACTAATACCTCTATGTAGGTCTAACTTAGACCTAGATTTCATAATAGTACATTCTTGGGCAAAAACAACAGGAAGTTGGCAATTCCCCCTTCAAGACAAAAAAGTACTAAAAACAGTCACTTTTGCCTGTTTGAGCTGCAATTTGACCTCCTTAACATGCTTCAAAACTCACCAAACTGAACACACACATCAGGACTGGCAAAAATTGCGATCTAATAAAAAAACCTAACCCCAAATCTCAAAATTGCGCTCTAGCGCAATTTTTGAATAAAACGCAGAAATAACTGCTCCTCGTAAGACAAAAATGACAAAACCGCCTGTAACTCGCACTGGGAATGTTGGAGAGACATGAAACTAATACCTCTATGTAGGTCTAACTTAGACCTAGATTTCATAATAGTACATTCTTGGGCAAAAATCAACAGGAAGTTGGCAATTCCCCCTTCAAGACAAAAAAGTACTAAAAACAGTCACTTTTGCCTGTTTGAGCTGCAATTTGACCTCCTTAACATGCTTCAAAACTCACCAAACTGAACACACACATCAGGACTGGCAAAAATTGCGATCTAATAAAAAAACCTAACCCCAAATCTCAAAATTGCGCTCTAAACGCAGAAATAACTGCTCCTCGTAAGACAAAAATGACAAAACCGCCTGTAACTCGCACTGGGAATGTTGGAGAGACATGAAACTAATACCTCTATGTAGGTCTAACTTAGACCTACATTTCATTCATTGACATCCTTAAGCAAAAATCTACAGGAAGTTTGCTATTCCCCCTTCAAAACAACATTTTTGTAAAAACCGGTCACCTCTCTTCAAACATTATCTCCTCTGAGCACGTTTGTTGTTTCGGCTTCAAACTAATACAGGAGAGAGATTGAACCCTTGTGATTAAAAGTACAGATGAGCGTTTTGATACCTGCTCCGGTTTTGATTTTATGACCCTTCAAAGAACCGCTGCGCTGCTGTTTTTTTTTAATGGCTGCTTAAAAGCAGGATGCACCAGCGTGCCCACACAATGCAGACAAGGTTGGTACACTAGACAAAAGTATTGGGACACTTACGACTATCACCGGACAAAAGTATTGAGACACTTAAGCCAAAAACTGGACACAAGTATTGGGACACTTGGGACTACATCTTGACAAAAGTCTTGGGACACTTACGACTCAAAGTAGACGGCAGTATTGGGAAACTTAGGACTACCACTGGACAAAAGTATTGGGACACTTACACTGGACAAAAGTATTGGGACACTTGTGGCTAAAACTTGACAAAAGTATTAGGACACTGAGGACAACCACTGGAAAAAAGTATTGGGACACCTACACTGGACAAAACTATTGGGACTCTTAGGACTACAACTGGACCAAAGTATTGGGACACTTCGGACTACCACTAGACAAAAGTATTGGGACACTTAGGACTAAAACTGGACAAAAGTATTGGGACACTTAGGACTAAAACTGGACAAAAGTATTGGGACACTTCACATTAAAACTTGACAAAAGTATTGGGACACTTAGGACTAAAACTGGACAAAAGTATTGGGAGACTTAGGACTAAAACTGGACAAAAGTATTGGGACACTTCACATTAAAACTTGACAAAAGTATTGGGATACTTATGACTAAAACTTGACATAAGTATTGGGAAACTTCGGACTACCACGGGACAAAAGTATTGGGACACTTAGGACTAAAACTGGACAAAAGTATTGGGACACTTGGGACGTAAATTGGACAAAAGTATTGGGACACTTGGGACTAAAACTTGACATAAGTATTGGGAAACTTCGGACTACCACGGGACAAAAGTATTGGGACACTTAGGACTAAAACTGGACAAAAGTATTGGGACACTTGGGACGTAAATTGGACAAAAGTATTGGGACACTTGGGACTAAAACTTGACATAAGTATTGGGAAACTTCGGACTACCACGGGACAAAAGTATTGGGACACTTAGGACTAAAACTGGACAAAAGTATTGGGACACTTGGGACGTAAATTGGACAAAAGTATTGGGACACTTGGGACTAACACTTGACAAAAGTATTGGGACACTTAGGATGAAAACTGGACAAGAGTATTGGGACACTTAGGACTACAACTGGACAAAAGTATTGGGACACTTCGGACTACCACTGGACAAAAGTATTGGGACACTTACACTGGACAAAAGTATTGGGACACTTGTGGCTAAAACTTGACAAAAGTATTAGGACACTGAGGACAACCACTGGAAAAAAGTATTGGGACACCTACACTGGACAAAACTATTGGGACTCTTAGGACTACAACTGGACCAAAGTATTGGGACACTTCGGACTACAACTGGACAAAAGTTTTAGGACACTTAGGACTAAAACTGGACAAAAGTATTGGGACACTTCACATTAAAACTTGACATAAGTATTGGGAAACTTCGGACTACCACGGGACAAAAGTATTGGGACACTTAGGACTAAAACTGGACAAAAGTATTGGGACACTTCACATTAAAACTTGACATAAGTATTGGGAAACTTCGGACTACCACGGGACAAAAGTATTGGGACACTTAGGACTAAAACTGGACAAAAGTATTGGGACACTTCACATTAAAACTTGACATAAGTATTGGGAAACTTCGGACTACCACGGGACAAAAGTATTGGGACACTTAGGACTAAAACTGGACAAAAGTATTGGGACACTTGGGACGTAAATTGGACAAAAGTATTGGGACACTTGGGACAAACACTTGACAAAAGTATTGGGACACTTAGGATGAAAACTGGACAAAAGTATTGGGACACTTAGGACTACAACTGGACAAAAGTATTGGGACACTTCGGATTACCACTAGACAAAAGTATTGGGACACTTAGGACTAAAACTTGACATAAGTATTGGGAAACTTCGGACTACCACGGGACAAAAGTATTGGGACACTTAGGACTAAAACTGGACAAAAGTATTGGGACACTTAGGACTAAAACTGGACAAAAGTATTGGGACACTTCACATTAAAACTTGACAAAAGTATTGGGATACTTATGACTAAAACTTGACATAAGTATTGGGAAACTTCGGACTACCACGGGACAAAAGTATTGGGACACTTAGGACTAAAACTGGACAAAAGTATTGGGACACTTGGGACGTAAATTGGACAAAAGTATTGGGACACTTGGGACTAACACTTGACAAAAGTATTGGGACACTTAGGATGAAAACTGGACAAAAGTATTGGGACACTTCAGACTACCCCTAGACAAAAGTATTGGGACACTTAGGATTAAAACTGGACAAAAGTATTGGGACACTTAGGACTACCACTGGACACACGTATTGGGACACCTACACTGGACAAAAGTATTGGGACACTTAGAACTACAACTTGCCAAAAGTATTGGGACACTTGGGACTAACACTTGACAAAAGTATTGGGACACTTAGGATGAAAACTGGACAAAAGTATTGGGACACTTAGGATGAAAACTGGACAAAAGTATTGGGACACTTCGGACTACCACTAGACAAAAGTATTGGGACACTTAGGACTAAAACTGGACAAAAGTATTGGGACACTTAGGACTACCACTGGACACACGTATTGGGACACCTACACTGGACAAAAGTATTGGGACACTTAGAACTACAACTTGCCAAAAGTATTGGGACACTTAGGACTACAACTTGACAAAAGTATTGGGACACTTACGACTATCACTGGACAAAAGTATTGAGACACTTAAGCCAAAAACTGGACACAAGTATTGGGACACTTGGGACTACATCTTGACAAAAGTCTTGGGACACTTACGACTCAAAGTAGACGACAGTATTGGGAAACTTAGGACTACCACTGGACAAAAGTATTGGGACACTTACACTGGACAAAAGTATTGGGACACTTGTGGCTAAAACTTGACAAAAGTATTAGGACACTGAGGACAACCACTGGAAAAAAGTATTGGGACACCTACACTGGACAAAACTATTGGGACTCTTAGGACTACAACTGGACCAAAGTATTGGGACACTTGGGACTACCACTAGACAAAAGTATTGGGACACTTAGGACTAAAACTGGACAAAAGTATTGGGACACTTAGGACTAAAACTGGACAAAAGTATTGGGACACTTCACATTAAAACTTGACAAAAGTATTGGGACACTTAGGACTAAAACTGGACAAAAGTATTGGGACACTTCACATTAAAACTTGACAAAAGTATTGGGATACTTATGACTAAAACTTGACATAAGTATTGGGAAACTTCGGACTACCACGGGACAAAAGTATTGGGACACTTAGGACTAAAACTGGACAAAAGTATTGGGACACTTGGGACGTAAATTGGACAAAAGTATTGGGACACTTGGGACTAACACTTGACAAAAGTATTGGGACACTTAGGATGAAAACTGGACAAAAGTATTGGGACACTTTGGACTACAACTGGACAAAAGTATTGGGACACTTCGGACTACCACTAGACAAAAGTATTGGGACACCTAGGACTAAAACTGGACAAAAGTATTGGGACACTTAGGACTACCACTGGACACACGTATTGGGACACCTACACTGGACAAAAGTATTGGGACACTTAGAACTACAACTTGCCAAAAGTATTGGGACACTTGGGACTAAAACTGGACAAAAGTATTGGGACACTTCACATTAAAACTTGACAAAAGTATTGGGATACTTATGACTAAAACTTGACATAAGTATTGGGAAACTTCGGACTACCATGGGACAAAAGTATTGGGACACTTAGGACTAAAACTGGACAAAAGTATTGGGACACTTGGGACGTAAATTGGACAAAAGTATTGGGACACTTGGGACTAACACTTGACAAAAGTATTGGGACACTTAGGATGAAAACTGGACAAAAGTATTGGGACACTTAGGACTACAACTGGACAAAAGTATTGGGACACTTAGGACTAAAACTGGACAAACGTATTGGGACACTTCACATTAAAACTTGACAAAAGTATTGGGATACTTATGACTAAAACTTGACATAAGTATTGGGAAACTTCGGACTACCACGGGACAAAAGTATTGGGACACTTAGGACTAAAACTGGACAAAAGTATTGGGACACCTAGGACTAAAACTGGACAAAAGTATTGGGACACTTCACATTAAAACTTGACAAAAGTATTGGGATACTTATGACTAAAACTTGACATAAGTATTGGGAAACTTCGGACTACCACGGGACAAAAGTATTGGGACACTTAGGATGAAAACTGGACAAAAGTATTGGGACACTTAGGACTACAACTGGACAAAAGTATTGGGACACTTCGGACTACCACTAGACAAAAGTATTGGGACACTTAGGACTAAAACTGGACAAAAGTATTGGGACACTTCGGACTAACACTTGACAAAAGTATTGGGACACTTAGGATGAAAACTGGACAAAAGTATTGGGACACTTAGGACTAACACTTGACAAAAGTATTGGGACACTTAGGATGAAAACTGGACAAAAGTATTGGGACACTTTGGACTACAACTGGACAAAAGTATTGGGACACTTCGGACTACCACTAGACAAAAGTATTGGGACACTTAGGACTAAAACTGGACAAAAGTATTGGGACACTTAGGACTACCACTGGACACACATATTGGGACACCTACACTGGACAAAAGTATTGGGACACTTAGAACTACAACTTGCCAAAAGTATTGGGACACTTAGGACTACAACTTGACAAAAGTATTGGGACACTTAGGACTAGCACCTGCCAAATACGCGGGCCCGACCAACGCTGCTTGCAGCTTTAATTAACTTAGAATTTCATGGCTGCAACACGTGCCAAAGTAGTTGGGAAAGGGCATGTTCACCACTGTGTTACATCACCTTTTCTTTTAACAACACTCAATAAACGATTGGGATCTGAGGAAACTAATTGTTGAAGCTTTGAAAGTGGAATTTTATGTAGAGCTTCAGTCGTTCAACAGTCCGGGGGGTCTCCGCTGTCGTATTTTACGCTTCATAATGCGCCACACATTTTCGATGGGAGACAGGTCTGGACTGCAGGGGGGCCAGGAAAGTACCCGCACTCTTTTTTTTACGAAGACACGCTGTTGTAACACGTGCTGAATGTGGCTTGACATTGTCTTGCTGAAATAAGCAGGGGCGTCCATGAAAAAGACAGTGCTTAGATGGCAGCATATGTTGCTCCAAAACCTGTATGTACCTTTCAGCATTAATGGTGCCTTCACAGATGTGTAAGTTACCCATGTCTTGGGCACCAATGCACCCCCATACCATCACAGATGCTGGCTTTTGAACTTTGCGTCGATAACAGTCTGGATGGTTCGCTTCCCCCCCGATGTCGAATATTTCCAAAAACAATTTGAAATGTGGACTCGTCAGACCACAGAACACTTTTCCACTTTGCACGAGTCCATCTTAGATGTTCTCGGGCCCAGAGAAGCCGGCGGCGTTTCTGGGTGTTGTTGATAAATGGCTTTCGCTTTGCATAGTAGAGCTTTAACTTGCACTTACAGATGTAGCGACCGACTGTATTTAGTGACAGTGGTTTTCTGAAGTGTTCCTGAGCCCATGTGGTGATATCCTTTAGAGATTAATGTCGGTTTTTGATACAGTGCCGTCCGAGGGATGGAAGGTCACGGTGATTCAATGTTGGTTTCCGGCCATGCCGCTTACGTGGAGTGATTTCTCCAGATTCTCTGAACCTTTTGATGATATTATGGACCGTAGATGTTGAAATCCCGAAATTTCTTGCAATTGTACTTTCAGAAACGTTGTTCTTAAACTGTTCGACAATTTGCTCACGCATTTGTTGACAAAGTGGTGTACCTCGCCCCATCCTTTCTTGTGAAAGACTGAGCATTTTTTGGGAAGCTGTTTTTATACCCAATCATGGCACCCACCTGTTCCCAATTAGCCTGCACACCTGTGGGATGTTCCAAATAAGTGTTTGATGAGCATTCCTCAACTTTATCAGTATTTATTGCCACCTTTCCCAACTTCTTTGTCACGTGTTGCTGGCATCAAATTCTAAAGTTAATGATTATTTGCAAAAAAAAAAAAAATGTTTATCAGTTTGAACATCAAATATGTTGTCTTTGTCGCATATTCAACTGAATATGGGTTGAAAATGATTTGCAAATCATTGTATTCCGTTTATATTTACATCTAACACTATTTCCCAACTCATATGGAAACGGGGTTTGTAGTATCGCGGTACTAATGAATCAAAAACGGTACTATACTGTTTGAAAAGGACCGGTTACCGGACATGACGGAGCGTCGTCAAGTCGTGACATTTGCTGGTTTTACGAGCAGAAGAGCATGTTCGGCAGCGCACACACACAGAGTACTTACAAGCAGACACAGTGTGTAGGCAGAAAAGGGAGACCGGACTAAATTTGGCTTAAAAAGTAAAGATAAAGGTGAAGTTATAACACTGAAACACCCTCAGGAAGAGGTGCTTTCGGCAGTGTTTTAGCTACTTCTAAATCACTAATCCTAGCCTCCATGGCGACAAATAAAGTGAGTTTCTTACAAGTATCATTATCACTGGAGGACGAGGAATAGCTAAACATGCTTCACTACACACCGTAGGAGGATACAATAGCTCACCGGCGTCACAATGTAAACAAACATGGGTGGATCTACACCTGACAAGTACAATACCGTATCTTGTCGATACTACTATGACTACATTGATATTTTTTATCATCACAAAATCTTTTTTCGTTTTTTTAAAATGTATATTATGTGTATAAAGTCAGTAAATACGTCCCTGGACACATGAGGACTTTGAATACGACCAATGTATGATCCTGTAACTACTTGGTATCGGATCGATACCTAAATGTGTGGTATCATCCAAAACTAACGTAAAAGTATCAAAGAAGAGAATAATAAGTGATTATTACATTTTAACAGTGTTGAAACAGAAAAATAAGCAACTGTAAACTCCCTGCTTGGCACTCAGGGTTGGAATTGGGGGTTAAATCACCAAAATAATTCCCAGGCGCGGCCACCGCTGCTGCTCACTGCTCCCCTCACGTCCCAGGGGGTGATCAAGGGTGATGGGTCAAATGCAGAGAATAATTTCGCCACACTTAGTGTGTGTGTGACAATCATGAACAAGTAGATTAATAATCCATTTTTTACAGTTTGTCCCTCATAATGTGTACAAAATAATAGGTGTATAAATGACACAATATGTTACTGCAGACTAATTAGGAGTCTTTGTTTGTTTACTTACTACTAAAAGACAAGTTGTCTAGTATGTTCACTATTTTATTTAAGGACTAAATTGCAATAATAAACATATGTTTCATGTACCCGAAGATTTTTTTGTTAAAGGGGAACATTATCACCAGACCTATGTAAGCGTCAATATATACCTTGATGTTGCAGAAAAAAGACCATATATTTTTTTAACCGATTTCCGAACTCTAAATGGGTGAATTTTGGCGAATTAAACGCCTTTTCTATTATTCGCTCTCGGAAGCAATCCGCAATTTTCTCAAACACCGAGTCAAATCAGCTCTGTTATTTTCCGTTTTTTCGACTGTTTTCCGTACCTTGGAGACATCATGCCTCGTCGGTGTGTTGTCGGAGGGTGTAACAACACCAAAAGGGACGGATTCAAGTTGCACCAGTGGCCCAAAGATGCCAAAGTGGCAAGAAATTTGTTCCGCACACTTTACCGACGAAAGCTATGCTACGACAGAGATGGCAAGAATGTGTGGATATCCTGCGACACTCAAAGCAGATGCATTTCCAACCATAAAGTCAAAGAAATCTGCCGCCAGACCCCCATTGAATCTGCCGGAGTGTGTGAGCAATTCAGGGACAAAGGACCTCGGTAGCACGGCAAGCAATGGCGGCAGTTTGTTCCCGCAGACGAGCGAGCTAAACCCCCTATCGACCCTAGCTTCCCTGGCCTGCTGACATCAACTCCAAAACTGGACAGATCAGCTTTCAGGAAAAGAGCGAGGATGAGGGTATGTCTACAGAATATATTAATTGATGAAAACTGGGCTGTCTGCACTCTCAAAGTGCATGTTGTTGCCAAATGTATTTCATATGCTGTAAACCTAGTTCATAGTTGTTAGTTTCCTTTAATGCCAAACAAACACATACCAATCGTTGGTTAGAAGGCGATCGCCGAATTCGTCCTCGCTTTCTCCCGTGTCGCTGGCTGTCGTGTCGTTTTCGTCGGTTCAAACCGACATGGCTCAATAGCTTCAGTTTCTTCTTCAATTTCGTTTTCGCTACCTGCCTCCACACTACAACCATCCGTTTCAATACATGCGTAATCTGTTGAATCGCTTAAGCCGCTGAAACCCGAGTCTGAATCCGAGCTAATGTCGCTATAGCTTGCTGTTCTTTCCGCCATGTTTGTTTGTGTTGGCATCACTATGTGACGTCACAGGAAAATGGACGGGTGTATATAATCCATCCATCCATCTTCTTCCGCTTATCTGAGGTCGGGTCGCGGGGGCAGCAGCCTAAGCAGGGAAGCCCAGACTTCCCTCTCCCCAGCCACTTCGTCCAGCTCTTCCTGTGGGACCCCGAGGCGTTCCCAGGCCAGCCGGGAGACATTGTCTTCCCAACGTGTCCTGGGTCTTCCCCGCGGCCTCCTACTAGTCGGACGTGCCCTAAACACCTCCCTAGGGAGGCGTTCGGGTGGCATCCTGACCAGATGCCCGAACCACCTCATCTGGCTCCTCTCCATGTGGAGGAGCAGCGGCTTTACTTTGAGTTCCCCCCGGATGGCAGAGCTTCTCACCCTATCTCTAAGGGAGAGCCCCGCCACCCGGCGGAGGAAACTCATTTCGGCCGCTTGTACCCGTGATCTTGTCCTTTCGGTCATAACCCAAAGCTCATGACCATAAGTGAGGATGGGAACGTAGATTGACCGGTAAATTGAGAGCTTTGCCTTCCGGCTCAGCTCCTTCTTCACCACAACGGATCGATACAGCGTCCGCATTACTGGAGACGCCGCACCGATCCGCCTGTCGATCTCACGATCCACTCTTCCCTCACTCGTGAACAAGACTCCGAGGTACTTGAACTCCTCCACTTGGGGCAAGATCTCCTCTCCAACCCGGAGATGGCACTCCACCCTTTTCCGGGCGAGAACCATGGACTCGGACTTGGAGGTGCTGATTCTCATCCCAGTCGCTTCACACTCGGCTGCGAACCGATCCAGTGAGAGCTGAAGATCTTGGCCAGATGAAGCCATCAGGACCACATCATCTGCAAAAAGCAGAGACCTAATCCTGCAGCCACCAAACCAGATCCCCTCAACGCCTTGACTGCGCCTAGAAATTCTGTCCATAAAAGTTATGAACAGAATCGGTGACAAAGGGCAGCCTTGGCGGAGTCCAACCCTCACTGGAAACGTGTCCGACTTACTACCGGCAATGCGGACCAAGCTCTGGCACTGATCATACAGGGAGCGGACAGCCACAATCAGACAGTCCGATACCCCATACTCTCTGAGCACTCCCCACAGGACTTCCCGAGGGACACGGTCGAATGCCTTCTCCAAATCCACAAAGCACATGTAGACTGGTTGGGCAAACTCCCATGCACCCTCAAGGACCCTGCCGAGAGTATAGAGCTGGTCCACAGTTCCACGACCAGGACGAAAACAACACTGTTCCTCCTGAATCCGAGGTTCGACTATCCGGCGTAGTGGTGTATATAACGATGGTTAAAATCAGGCACTTTGAAGCTTTTTTTAGGGATATTGCGTGATGGGTAAAATTTTGAAAAAAACTTCGAAAAATAAAATAAGCCTTGGGATCTGATTTTTAATGGTTTTAACCCTTCTGAAATTGTGATAATGTCCCCCTTTAAAATAAAGCCAATAATGCCATTTTTGCGGTCCCCTTTATTTAGAAAAGTAAAGAAAAGTATCAAAATACATTTTGGCACCGGTACCAAAATGGGACAACCCTAGCGTCAGTCTTGCAAAGTTCACAACAAGATTATCAAATACTTCCCCCTAATTCAGGGGTGCTCATTACGTCGATCGCGAGCTACCGGTCGATCTCGGAGGGTGTGTCAGTCGATCACCAGCCAGGCATTAAAAAAATAGTCCTAAAAATGAGCGATCATAAATCTTCACTATGACGTCACTTTCGTCACTTGATTGACATTCACGGCACTCGAGGGTCTTCTGAGATGACGCTGGCTGCTGCCAGCTCATTAAAATTACCGACTGGAAGGCGAGAAACACTTTATTTCAACAGACTCTGGCGCCGTACCTGTCGTCAAAACTCCAAAGACCGACTGCACAGTTGCACAGTTGCGCTAACAAAACAAGAGTCTCAGAAAGCTGGCGTGCACAAGCTAGCAAGCTACGGAGTTTGCCGACAATGTATTTCTTGTAAAGTGTATACAAAGGAGTACGGAAGCTGGACAAATAAGATGCCAAAAACCAAACCACTTTCATGTGGTATTGAACAGAAAGGAGGACTTTTTTCTCCTCCATTCGAAAATGCGGACGTTATCAGCACCACTGTCTGATTCCAATCAATGCAAGTCATCAGAATCAGGTAATACACCAACTTATATTCTTGTCTTCATGAAAGAAAGGAATCTATATGTGTTAAACATGCTTGTATTATCTTTAAACACCTTTAACTTGTTAACAATATTAACTATATGTGTTAAACATGCTTGTATTATCATTAAACACCTTTAACTTGTTAAAAAAATTAACTATATGTGTTAAACATGCTTGTATTATCTTTAAACACCTTTAACTTATTAATAATATTAACTATATGTATTAAACATGCTTGTATTATCTTTAAACACCTTTAACTTATTAATAATATTAACTATATGTATTAAACATGCTTGTATTATCATTAAACACCTTTAACTTGTTAACAATATTAACTATATGTATTAAACATGCTTGTATTATCTTTAAACACCTTTAACTTGTTAACAATATTAACTATGTGTTAAACATGCTTGTATTATCTTTAAACACCTTTAACTTATTAACAATATTAACCATATGTATTAAACATGCTTGTATTATCATTAAACACCTTTAACTTGTTAACAATATTAACTATATGTATCAAACATGCTTGTATTATCTTTAAACACCTTTAACTTGTTAACAATATTAACTATATGTGTTAAACATGCTTGTATTATCATTAAACACCTTTAATTTGTTAACAATATTAACTATATGTATTAAACATGCTTGCATTATCTTTAAACACCTTTAACTTGTTAACAATATTAACTATATGTGTTAAACATGCTTGTATTATCTTTAAACACCTTTAACTTATTAATAATATTAACTATATGTATTAAACATGCTTGTATTATCTTTAAACACCTTTAACTTGTTAACAATATTAACTATATGTGTTAAACATGCTTGTATTATCTTTAAACACCTTTAACTTATTAATAATATTAACCATATGTATTAAACATGCTTGTATTATCATTAAACACCTTTAACTTGTTAACAATATTAACTATATGTATTAAACATGCTTGTATTATCTTTAAACACCTTTAATTTATTAACAATATTAACTATATGTATTAAACATGCTTGTATTATCTTTAAACACCTTTAACTTGTTAACAATATTAACTATATGTATTAAACATGCTTGTATTATCTTTAAACACCTTTAATTTATTAACAATATTAACTATATGTATTAAACATGCTTGTATTATCTTTAAACACCTTTAACTTGTTAACAATATTAACTATATGTGTTAAACATGCTTGTATTATCTTTAAACACCTTTAACTTATTAATAATATTAACTATATGTATTAAACATGCTTGTATTATCTTTAAACACCTTTAACTTGTTAACAATATTAACTATATGTATTAAACATACTTGTATTATCATTAAACACCTTTAACTTGTTAACAATATTAACTATATGTATTAAACATGCTTGTATTATCTTTAAAAACCTTTAACTTGTTAACAATATTAACTATATGTATTAAACATTCTTGTATTATCATTAAACACCTTTAACTTGTTAACAATATTAACTATATGTGTTAAACATGCTTGTATTATCTTTAAACACCTTTAACTTGTTAACAATATTAACTATATGTATAAAACATACTTGTATTATCATTAAACACCTTTAACTTGTTAACAATATTAACTTTATGTGTTAAACATGCTTGTATTATCTTTAAACACCTTTAACTTATTAATAATATTAACTATATGTATTAAACATGCTTGTATTATCATTAAACACCTTTAACTTGTTAACAATATTAACTATATGTATTAAACATTCTTGTATTATCTTTAAACACCTTTAACTTGTTAACAATATTAACTATATGTGTTAAACATGCTTGTATTATCTTTAAACACCTTTAATTTATTAACAATATTAACTATATGTGTTAAACATGCTTGCATTATCATTAAACACCCTTTACTTGTTAACAATATTAACTATATGTATTAAACATACTTGTATTATCATTAAACACCTTTAATGTATTAACAATATTAACTATATGTGTTAAACATGCTTGTATTATCTTTAAACACCTTTAACTTGTTAACAATATTAACTATATGTATAAAACATACTTGTATTATCATTAAACACCTTTAACTTGTTAACAATATTAACTTTATGTGTTAAACATGCTTGTATTATCTTTAAACACCTTTAACTTAATAATATTAACTATATGTATTAAACATGCTTGTATTATCATTAAACACCTTTAACTTGTTAACAATATTAACTATATGTATTAAACATTCTTGTATTATCTTTAAACACCTTTAACTTGTTAACAATATTAACTATATGTGTTAAACATGCTTGTATTATCTTTAAACACCTTTAATTTATTAACAATATTAACTATATGTGTTAAACATGCTTGCATTATCATTAAACACCCTTTACTTGTTAACAATATTAACTATATGTATTAAACATACTTGTATTATCATTAAACACCTTTAACTTGTTAACAATATTAACTATATGTATTAAACATGCTTGTATTATCTTTAAAAACCTTTAACTTGTTAACAATATTAACTATATGTATTAAACATTCTTGTATTATCATTAAACACCTTTAACTTGTTAACAATATTAACTATATGTGTTAAACATGCTTGTATTATCTTTAAACACCTTTAACTTGTTAACAATATTAACTATATGTATAAAACATACTTGTATTATCATTAAACACCTTTAACTTGTTAACAATATTAACTTTATGTGTTAAACATGCTTGTATTATCTTTAAACACCTTTAACTTATTAATAATATTAACTATATGTATTAAACATGCTTGTATTATCATTAAACACCTTTAACTTGTTAACAATATTAACTATATGTATTAAACATTCTTGTATTATCTTTAAACACCTTTAACTTGTTAAAAATATTAACTATATGTGTTAAACATGCTTGTATTATCTTTAAACACCTTTAATTTATTAACAATATTAACTATATGTGTTAAACATGCTTGCATTATCATTAAACACCCTTTACTTGTTAACAATATTAACTATATGTATTAAACATACTTGTATTATCATTAAACACCTTTAATGTATTAACAATATTAACTATATGTGTTAAACATGCTTGTATTATCTTTAAACACCTTTAACTTGTTAACAATATTAACTATATGTATAAAACATACTTGTATTATCATTAAACACCTTTAACTTGTTAACAATATTAACTTTATGTGTTAAACATGCTTGTATTATCTTTAAACACCTTTAACTTAATAATATTAACTATATGTATTAAACATGCTTGTATTATCATTAAACACCTTTAACTTGTTAACAATATTAACTATATGTATTAAACATTCTTGTATTATCTTTAAACACCTTTAACTTGTTAACAATATTAACTATATGTGTTAAACATGCTTGTATTATCTTTAAACACCTTTAATTTATTAACAATATTAACTATATGTGTTAAACATGCTTGCATTATCATTAAACACCCTTTACTTGTTAACAATATTAACTATATGTATTAAACATACTTGTATTATCATTAAACACCTTTAACTTGTTAACAAAAACATATATTTCATAAATAAGTAAATATAAATTATATATATGAATGAGGTAGATCCCCACGACTTGATCAATTGAAAAGTAGCTCGCCTGCAGAAAAAGTGTGAGCACCCCTGCCCTAATTGGTCTTGGTCAGTCAAGATTCAATTTACAGACATGGTCCTATTTAATGGTTCAGTACCTCAAATCATCCTGGCGCAGGTTTTACAACCCATTCATCGACTGAGAATCCCAATTCCGAGTACAGGAGGCACGGACATGGTGGTTTATTATGGACGACCCTAAACCATGAATGGTCGTAAGACAGAGGGGGGTCCCTTTAAAAAGGTTTCATTGGCCACATCAAGCTTCAATGGTGGCCTATCGGACCATCTTAAATTGAGGCTAATTAGCAAGACATTAAGGCGTCCGGTTATTTAACTGCTTTACCGCAGGAATGGGAAGAAGACGTGTTCCCACCACGAGAGCTGTCTGAGAAACAGCTTTTTTAAGAGAGGACGTTAAGTTTAAAGAGCTTCTGGGAAGACCCTTCTGTCAGGGAAAACCTGAGTTTGAAGTACAGACTTGTTTGAGGGCAGAAAAGTCCCTATTGTCCCCCGGGGGGCCCACGGGCAAACAGAAGGACAGCTCACCTCGTGGGCTTGACCGGACGAAGCGTTTATGGAACAATAAATTGCAACGGCAGCCTTTCACTTTCCTGGAGGACCGGAGTTTGTCTTTGGAGGATGGTCAGGCGTGGTAGGGGAGGAGTCGACAATAAGAACCAAGGGGGTTGTAGGTTATTTTGGTGTGGTACTCTTCCCATTGGACTTCTCCCGACTTCACAACCCGACTTCGGCGGTGGGTTGTGAGAGACATTCCCTGGCATAATAAGGTCCGGTGAATGAAATCTACGCAGGGATCAGAGCTTGATCCCGATGAGAAGGAGACAGCGGATCATGAGTTTCTCGCGGGCTGCCAGAAACACATTGCCGGGCTTTTACTTCATCAGTGTCATGGAAACCCAACATTCCAGCCTCTTGTTCGGGCCGTGGGGGAACGGGAGTGGCAGCCAGGGGCGGAGGGGGGGATCCGTAATGAAAACACGGTCGGATTATTCACCGTCAAAATGACAACTCAATGATGAAACATTCCAAGGGTTTTCTGAAATGTTCTGAAACGTGTGGTGATAGCAGTCGTTCCTTAATCAGTGATGTTCCCTTAGACCAGGGGTCGGAAACCCAACATGTTGAAAGAGCCATAATGGGCCAAAAAAATTAATCCGGAGCCGCACAAAATTAAAGGCCGTATATAAGTCTTAAAATGAAGGAAACACATGATGTAAGTGTCTATATTAGCTATAATAACCTACTATCAAAATGACTTTAAAAGTCTTATATAAGTGTTATAATGAAGACAACACATGATGTAAGTGTCTATAATAGGCAACTATCAAAATGACTTTAAAAGTCTTATATAAGTGTTATAATGAAGACAACACATGATGTAAGTGTCTATATTAGCCAACTATCAAAATGACTTTAAAAGTCTTATATAAGTGTTATAATGAAGACAACACATGATGTAAGTGTCTATATTAGCCAACTATCAAAATGACTTTAAAAGTCTTATATAAGTGTTATAATGAAGACAACACATGATGTAACTGTCTATATTAGATATACTAGCCTACTATCAAAATAACTTTAAAAAGTCTTATATAAGTGTTATAATGAAGACAACACATGACGTAAGTGTCTATATTAGTTATATTAGCCTACTATCAAAATGACTTTAAAAGTCTTATATAAGTGTTATAATGAAGACAACACATGACGTAAGTGTCTATATTAGTTATATTAGCCTACTATCAAAATAACTTTAAAAGTCTTATATAAGTGTTATAATGAAGGCAACACATGATGTAGGTGTCTATATTAACTACAATAGCCAGCTATCAAAATGACTTTAAAAGTCTTATATAAGTGTTATAATGAAGACAACACATGATGTAAGTGTCTATATTAGCTATAATAACCTACTATCAAAATGACTTTAAAAGTCTTGTATAAGTGTTATAATGAAGACAACACATGATGTTAGTGTCTATATTAGCCTACTATCAAAATGACTTTAAAAGTCTTATATAAGTGTTATAATGAAGACAACACATGATGTAACTGTCTATATTAGATATACTAGCCTATTATCAAAATAACTTTAAAAAGTCGTATATAAGTGTTATAATGAAGGCAACAAATGATGAAAGTGTCTATATTAGCCTACTATCAAAATTATTTTAAAAGTCTTATATAAGCGTTATAATGAAGGCAACACATGACGTAAGTGTCTATATTCATTATATTAGCCTACTATCAAAATGACTTTAAAAGTCTTATACAAGTGTTATAATGAAGACAACACATGACGTAAGTGTCTATATTAGTTATATTAGCCTACTATCAAAATGACTTTAAAAGTCTTATATAAGTGTTATAATGAAGACAACACATGATGTAAGTGTCTATATTAACTATAATAGCCAGCTATCAAAATGACTTTAAAAGTCTTATATAAGTGTTATAATGAAGGCAACACATGATGTAAGTGTCTATATTAGCTATAATAACCTACTATCAAAATGACTTTAAAAGTCTTGTATAAGTGTTATAATGAAGACAACACATGATGTTAGTGTCTATATTAGCCTACTATCAAAATGACTTTAAAAGTCTTATATAAGTGTTATAATGAAGACAACACATGATGTAACTGTCTATATTAGATACACTAGCCTATTATCAAAATAACTTTAAAAAGTCGTATATAAGTGTTATAATGAAGGCAACAAATGATGAAAGTGTCTATATTTGTCATGTCTGTGTAATCATGTTTTGTCTTAGTCATGTTTTGTTTAGTTTCTGGCTTTTTCACTCCCTTGTCTTGTCACCATAGTTACCCATTAGTTTCACCTGTCATGCCACGCACCTGTTTTGAGTCACGCACCTGTTGTTAATCATGTCTGTGTTATTTAAGCTTTTCATTTTCTGTTGTTCGTCCTGGAGTCATAGCCTTTCTCACCCTGCTATCCTCGCATTTATGCCCCCTGTCACACTCTGTCCACGTCTGCGCACTTCATGTCCATGCCAAGTAAGTTTGTTTATTATTGCCACAGTTAGTGTTTTTTATTGTTCATAGTTTTTTTGCCCCCGTGCAAGTCTTTTGTTTTCATTAGTCAAGTTTGTACATCCGCCTTGAGCGCGCCTTTTGTTCTTTTGAGTGTTATTATTAAAAATGTATTTACCTTCAAGCCATGTCCGATCCAAATCCTTTTGCATCTTGGGAAAACAAAAACTCCACAGTCCAAGTCATGACAATATTAGCCTACTATCAACATTATTTTAAAAGTCTTGTATAAGCGTTATAATGAAGACAACACATGACGCAAGTGTCTATATTAGTTATATTAGCCTACTATCAAAATGACTTTAAAAGTCTTATACAAGTGTTATAATTAAGACAACACATGACATAAGTGTCTATATTAGTTATATTAGCCTACTATCAAAATGACTTTAAAAGTCTTATACAAGTGTTATAATGAAGACAACACATGACATAAGTGTCTATATTAGTTATATTAGCCTACTGTCAAAATGACTTTAAAAGTCTTATATAAGTGTTATAATGAAGACAACACATGATGTAAGTGTCTATATTAACTATAATAGCCAGCTATCAAAATGACTTTAAAAGTCTTATATAAGTGTTATAATGAAGGCAACACATGATGTAAGTGTCTATATTAACTATAATAGCCAGCTATCAAAATGACTTTAAAAGTCTTATACAAGTGTTATAATGAAGGCAACAAATGATGAAAGTGTCTATATTAGTCTACTATCAACATTATTTTAAGTCTTATATAAGCGTTATAATGAAGGCAACACATGACGTAAGTGTCTATATTAGTTATATTAGCCTACTATCAAAATGACTTTAAAAGTCTTATACAAGTGTTATAATGAAGACAACACATGACATAAGTGTCTATATTAGTTATATTAGCCTACTATCAAAATGACTTTAAAAGTCTTATACAAGTGTTATAATGAAGACAACACATGATGTAAGTGTCTATATTAGTCAACTATCAAAATGACTTTAAAAGTCTTATATAAGTGTTATAATGAAGACAACACATGATGTAAGTGTTTGTATAAACTATATTAGCCTACTATCAAAATGACTTTAAAAAAAGTCTTATATAAGTGTTATAATGAAGGCAACACACGATGAAAGTGTCTATATTAGCCTACTATCAACATTACTTTAAAAGTCTTATATACGTGTTATAATGAAGGCAACACATGATGTAAGTGTCTATATTAACTATAATAGCCAACTATCAAAATGACTTTAAAAGTCTTATATAAGTGTTATAATGAAGGCAACACATGATGTAAGTGTCTATATTAACTATAATAGCCAGCTATCAAAATGACTTTAAAAGTCTTATACAAGTGTAATAATGAAGGCAACAAATGATGAAAGTGTCTATATTAGCCTACTATCAACATTATTTTAAGTCTTATATAAGCGTTATAATGAAGGCAACACATGACGTAAGTGTCTATATTAGTTATATTAGCCTACTATCAAAATGACTTTAAAAGTCTTATACAAGTGTTATAATGAAGACAACACATGACATAAGTGTCTATATTAGTTATATTAGCCTACTATCAAAATGACTTTAAAAGTCTTATACAAGTGTTATAATGAAGACAACACATGATATAAGTGTCTATATTAGTTATATTAGCCTACTATCAAAATGACTTTAAAAGTCTTATATAAGTGTTATAATGAAGACAACACATGATGTAAGTGTTTGTATAAACTATATTAGCCTACTATCAAAATGACTTTAAAAAAAGTCTTATATAAGTGTTATAATGAAGGCAACACACGATGAAAGTGTCTATATTAGCCTACTATCAACATTATTTTAAAAGTCTTATATAAGTGTTATAATGAAGACAACACATGATGTAAGTGTCTATATTAGTTTTATTAGCCTACTATCAAAATGACTTTAAAAAAGTCTTATATAAGTGTTATAATGAAGGCAACACATGATGTAAGTGTCTATATTAACTATAATAGCCAGCTATAAAAATGACTTTAAAAGTCTTGTATAAGTGTTATAATGAAGGCAACACACGATGAAAGTGTCTATACTAGCCTACTATCAACATTATTTTAAAAGTCTTATATAAGTGTTATAATGAAGACAACACATGATGTAAGTGTCTATATTAGTTTTATTAGCCTACTATCAAAATGACTTTAAAAAAGTCTTAAAAAAGTGTTATAATGAAGGCACCACATGATGTAAGTGTCTATATTAACTATAATAGCCAACTATCAAGATGACTTTAAAAGTCTTATATAAGTGTTATAATGAAGGCAACACACGATGAAAGTGTCTATACTACCCTACTATCAGCATCATTTCAAAAGTCTTATATAAGTGTTATAATGAAGACAACATGACGTAAGTGTCTATACTAGTTATATTAGCCTACTATCAAAATGACTTTAAAAGTCTTATATAAGTGTTATAATGAAGACAACACATGATGTACGTGTCTATATTAGCTATATAAGCCTACTATCAAAATTATTTTAAAAGTCTTATACATATAAGTGTTATAAAGAAGACAACACATGATGTAAGTGTCTATATTAGCCTACTATCAAAATGACTAATTTTCGTTGACAGAAATGTTGAAATGTAATATTTATTCTACCCATTTTTACAACATTGGAAAACATTAGTAAAATGGAGGCTTCTCAGAAGGTGAGACAACTTGCTTAATAGATGTGTGTGTCCAAGTTGAAGGACACATACATCGTTAGATTTATTACAATCTTTGCAAGTTGGGTAACGTTTGCTGTGGTCTGGAACAACATGGCACACAAACAACTATCAGAAATGCAGCCAATACTACATACAGGTAATGTGTCATGAGACATGCAAATATAAATTAAACACACAGAGGACATACGTAAAGGATATTAAATGAGCTCAAACATAGCTACAAATGAGGCATAATGATGCAATATGTACATACAGCTAACCTAAATAGCATGTTAGCATCGATTAGCTTGCAGTCGTGCCTGATTAGCACTCCAACAAGTCGATAACATCAACAAAGCGCACCTTTGTGCATTCACGCACAGCATACAACAGTTGGTGGACAAAATGCGACAAAGGAGTGGAAGATTTTTTTACATGTAAACAAACGTTGCGTAACAATCCACGCTATGGTGGGTTCAAGAACCGCCAAAATTGGTAGGACAAAACGATGTTGACCAAATACTCATGTTTCTAACAATTGGGAAGGTTTGTGTCATGTTTGTCCTCAAACAAAAAACATACTAAAACAAAAACGTATTCCCCCTTCATCTTTTTCCGTTTTCAATCCTTTTTCAAAAATTCTCCAGGGAGCCACTAAAGAGCTGCGGGTTGCTGACCCCCGCCTCATACCTTCTAATCCCTAGATTCCGACAGCATCTCTATGGAACAAATTATCCCCAAAAGTGGATGTTTCTCAGTCATCAGAAGTTCCCAGAATTCCTTAATGGAAACAGAATGTAGCAGCTCTTCCACGCTGGTAAATGACTCATTACCGTGGCCTCCTACAGGTCGGACGTGCCCGAAACACCTCCCTAGGGAGGCGTTCGGGTGGCATCCTGACCAGATGCCCGAACCACCTCATCTGGCTCCTCTCCATGTGGAGGAGCAGCGGCTTTACTGTTGAGTTCCTCCCAGACGGCAGAGCTTCTCACCCTGTCTCTAAGGGAGAGCCCTGCCACCCGGCGGAGGAAACTCATTGTACCCGTGATCTTGTCCTTTCGGTCACAACCCAAAGCTCATGACCATAGGTGGGGATGGGAACGTAGATCGACCGGTAAATTGAGAGCTTTGCCTTCCGTCTCAGCTCCTTCTTCACCACAACGGATGGATATAGCGTCCGCTCTACACACTTTTAAAACTGTATGGCTTCATAATTTGCTTGCATCAGACCCACAGGGAAGCCCAGACTTCCCTCTCCCCAGCCACTTCGTCCAGCTCCTCCCGGGGGATCCCGAGGCGTTCCCAGGCCAGCCGGGAGAGATAGTCTCCCCAACGTGTCCTGGGTCTTCCCCGTGGCCTCCTACCGGTCGGACGTGCCCTAAACACCTCCCTAGGGAGGCGTTCGGGTGGCATCCTGACCAGATGCCCGAACCACCTCATCTGGCTCCTCTCGATGTGGAGGAGCAGCAGCTTTACTTTGAGTTCCTCCCAGACGGCAGAGCTTCTCACCCTGTCTCTAAGGGAGAGCCCTGCCACCCGGCGGAGGAAACTCATTGTACCCGTGATCTTGTCCTCTCGGTCACAACCCAAAGCTCATGACCATAGGTGAGGATGGGAACGTAGATCGACCGGTAAATTGAGAGCTTTGCCTTCCGTCTCAGCTCCTTCTTCACCACAACGGATGGATATAGCGTCCGCTCTACACACTTTTAAAACTGTATGGCTTCATAATTTGCTTGCATCAGACCCACAGGGAAGCCCAGATTTCCCTCTCCCCAGCCACTTCGTCCAGCTCCTCCCGGGTAATCCCGAGGTGTTCCCAGGCCAGCCGGGAGAGATAGTCTCCCCAACGTGTCCTGGGTCTTCCACGTGGCCTCCTACCGGTCGGACGTGCCCGAAACACCTCCCTAGGGAGGCGTTCTGGTGGCGTCCTGACCAGATGCCCGAACCACCTCATCTGGCTCCTCTCCATGTGGAGGAGCAGCGGCTTTACTTTGAGTCCCTCCCAGACGGCAGAGCTTCTCACCCCGTCTCTAAGGGAGAGCCCTGCCACCCGGCGGAGGAAACTCATTGTACCCGTGATCTTGTCCTTTCGGTCACAACCCAAAGCTCATGACCATAGGTGAGGATGGGAACGTAGATCGACCGGTAAATTGAGAGCTTTGCCTTCCGTCTCAGCTCCTTCTTCACCACAACGGATGGATATAGCGTCCGCTCTACACACTTTTAGAACTGTATGGCTTCATAATTTGCTTGCATCAGACCCACAGGGAAGCCCAGATTTCCCTCTCCCCAGCCACTTCGTCCAGCTCCTCCCGGGGGATCCCGAGGCGTTCCCAGGCCAGCCGGGAGAGATAGTCTCCCCAACATGTCCTGGGTCTTCCCCGTGGCCTCCTACCGGTCGGACGTGCCCTAAACACCTCCCTAGGGAGGCGTTCGGGTGGCATCCTGACCAGATGCCCGAACCACCTCATCTGGCTCCTCTCCATGTGGAGGAGCAGCGGCTTTACTTTGAGTTCCTCCCAGACGGCAGAGCTTCTCACCCTGTCTCTAAGGGAGAGCCCTGCCACCCGGCGGAGGAAACTCATTGTACCCGTGATCTTGTCCTTTCGGTCACAACCCAAAGCTCATGACCATAGGTGAGGATGGGAACGTAGAACGACCGGTAAATTGAGAGCTTTGCCTTCCGTCTCAGCTCCTTCTTCACCACAACGGATGGATATAGCGTCCGCTCTACACACTTTTAAAACTGTATTGCTTCATAATTTGCTTGCATCAGACCCACAGGGAAGCCCAGACTTCCCTCTCCCCAGCCACTTTGTCCAGCTCCTCCCGGGTAATCCCGAGGTGTTCCCAGGCCAGCCGGGAGAGATAGTCTCCCCAACGTGTCCTGGGTCTTCCCTGTGGCCTCCTACCGGTCGGACGTGCCCGAAACACCTCACTAGGGAGGCGTTCGGGTGGCATCCTGACCAGATGCCCGAACCACCTCATCTGGCTCCTCTCCATGTGGAGGAGCAGCGGCTTTACTTTGAGTTCCTCCCAGACGGCAGAGCTTCTCACCCTGTCTCTAAGGGAGAGCCCTGCCACCCGGCGGAGGAAACTCATTGTACCCGTGATCTTGTCCTTTCGGTCACAACCCAAAGCTCATGACCATAGGTGAGGATGGGGACGTAGATCGACCGGTAAATTGAGAGCTTTGCCTTCCGTCTCAGCTCCTTCTTCACCACAACGGATCGATACAGCGTCCGCATTACTGAAGACGCCGCACCGATCCGCCTGTCGATCTCACCATCCACTCTTCCCTCACTCGTGAACAAGACTCCGAGGTACTTGAACTCCTCCACTTGGGGCAAGATCTCCTCCCCAACCCGGAGATGCCACTCCACCCTTTTACGGGCGAGAACCATGGACTCGGACTTGGATGTGCTGATTCCCATCCCGGTCGCTTCACACTCGGCTGCGAACCGATTCGATTTTGTAAAGTGGCTCCACTTAACCTTTAACACGTGAGTGCAGTCACTGCAATGGACGACCAAAGCGTCCCTCAATACAACCAGACCGGGTTCATCTCTGTTAGCAACCTACTCCAGATTAGCAGATGGCACACAGGCAGTAAAAGATGCAGGGACTCTGTTAACGATATACTGTATTCCAGTTTTTTTGTTCCAGACGATTTCTCCTCTTGCTACGACATACTTTTTGCCCTTCAGGAGCTTCCGTAGCTTTCGTCGACCCCTTACTTCCGTAGCGAACACGGCTAATGCCGACGTTTGATCAAAAGAAAAGTGTTGTCATTACTTTGGTTTAGCGACAATGGGCACGGAATAAGTGGTTGCAAAGTTTTCAGGGTTTTTCCTACGTTCAAAATTGCGTGGCTGCCGCCTCCAGCTAATTTTGTGCCGCCCTCCAGCCATAGCGATTGATTTCGCTCAACACAGCGTAAAGCTCCGGCTGTGTTGATTGAGCGATTGATGGCAGCAGTTGCAGCGTTGCTCCACTATAGAGGCGCTATATCGACGGGAGTGCACCGTAAAGACCTGAAGCAACTACCGAAGAAGAAACAAATCAATTCGTGTTTTTTCCCGCTACTTGACCGCCGTAACAAGTAGATTTCTGCCATACGGAGAATGATACGGAGGGATCACTGGACTCTTACAGAACACTCCAGACTGTGCCGTGAACATTTTGTCTCTGGTAAGTGAACACAGCTAGTAGTGTTAGCTTCCTTTCCAACCTTTTCTGACTAATTATAATAAATCGATTGAATGAAGAATTTTTACTAGACGTTTGCATAGGATCAGGTAGAGTTTCATGACGGTACAGATTGACTGGTACAAGGTCAACTAAAAAGAGTTACCCCAAGAAAGCATTACAAGTTTCCTCCGTGTCAGAGTAACGCTTATGTTTTTTAGCGTTGCAGATATGGCAAAAAGCGATCTCGTGAGGAGGAAAGTCGAGAGTCTAATTGAAACAGAGCAAAGTAAATGGAAAAAAGCTTTAAAGGGGAACTGTACTTTTTTTTAAATTTTTGTTTCTGGTCTATAGTTCACAATCATGATGAAAAGACATGACGCCAGATTTTTTTAAATTTTTGAAATGCATTCTAACTCGTAAATAAAAGTCCACTTACAGCGGTGCCAATGGGAGGTCCTCTATTCCTCCCAAAAAACCCAATAAAAACCATCCAAAAAGCGCCAACAATACTCCATTTACTTGAATATTCACCAAGTATTATGGATACTGGTTTCGGGTCTGCGTGAGTACTGTGAATAATTCTTCATCTAAACAGGAAGCTATAAACATTTCTTCAGTGAGCGCAGACATTGTACAGTAAGTGTGTCAGAATAATTGTATCTAAGTTATCACAAAACTTTGTGTTGCCATGAGTTCCCGGCCAGAAGACAAAAGCTGTCTTTGATCCTACCAAGAAGAGGGCTTGTAAAACTCCACTGTGTAGGATGGGAAGCAACATGAAGGTGTTCTGTTTCTTTCTTGTATTATAATCCACAGAAAGATTTTGTCTTGACCCGAGAACTACAACGTGGAGAGGAAGCAGGACCAGACTCCCCTCCAGGCGACCTTTTCTTTGAACTGTTTACGACCTTTTCTTTGAACCAACTTTTTCTTTGAACTGTTTTGTAACAAGGGCGATGGATGTTTACGACCCCTCTCCCTTAGAAACGGCTGTTGCCATGTAGTCAGGGAAAGTCCAAATAAAAGAGGAGGCGTACAATCTTTCGTCAGAGCGTGGTGACACTGTACAAGGGTACAGGCAGGGGCGCCGCTAGGGATTTTGGGCCCCATGAAAAGAATCTTTACAGGGCCCCCAACACAGTGTCATTATTTTTTCTGTATTATAATTTCATCATCATTCGGGGCCTCTCTGGGCCCCCTCCACCATGGGCCCCTAGAATCCGTCTCCTTTACCCACCCTTTTCGGCGCCCCTGGGTACAGGTGTATGCGTTTCTCCTCATTGAGCCAAATTTACTTCTGTCTCTGTTTGATTCCTTGCTTCTTGTCTTGTTTAATAGATGTCATCAGTGTTCGAACCTGACAAAGTGATTGTTTCATTATGTTCGTAGTTTGAATGTTTTGTTTAGCCCTTAGCGTGTACTCTTCCTCACTATATTCAGCCTCAAAAAGTTCCGGATCATCTTTTGTCCCAAAGTAGACGTTGTTGTCTCGGATGAGGTTTGTCTTGAGTAGTAGTGTTGTTATCGTTAAAGACCAAATTATCATTCATATTCATCCAACTTTATTCAGCGCTCCTTGGCATAGAAATGAGACACCCAGTGTGAAGTGAGGAATTTGTTTTCCTTTCCATTCTGCTTGGGAGCGTTCCCAGTGAGGAAAGACAGGCAACCTTTCTCTTCGGATACCCCCCCCTCAAATCACCACCTCCACCATGGACGGCGGATGCAAAAAAAAGCTCTGAAGGCTGGCATTCCAACTATGCTCTGGTCTTTCTTTAAGAGAAACCGCAGATCCTCCCACCGTGCAACCTCCATCTGGCAGCCAAGCCTAAGTATCAAAAGCCCAAGCTCGTTCCCCACAATGTGTGTGACAGTAGTGGGCCAGGAAGCAGAGATGGCCCCCCTTTAGTGCACCTGTCAAGGGGGAGAACAAGGAGGTGAGGGGCCGACAAGAGGGGAGGCTATTTGGCTTTAGTATCAGCGTAATCATGAGTGAATGGTCTTTGTAGACTTCAAAGGCTGCCTTCAAGACAGAGTTACAGTCATGACTATTAGGGTATTTTATGGAGTTAAATGTACTCAATAAAACTTCTCCCATGACGTGAAACACGCATATGGAAGTCTTCAAGTTCTCATACAGGTACGTGGTGTCCCCTTTATTGCAGAAAGTTAGGATATTTCATAAGGCCTACGACTCAAATCAGGGGTTAATGTATTTTCCGGACCACAGGGCGCACCGGATTATAAGGCGCACTGCCGATGAGCATACTTGCCGACCCTCCCGATTTCTCCGGGAGACTCCCGGATTTCAGTGCCACACTGTGAACCCACACCAAACAAGAATGACAAACACATTTCGGGAGAACATCCGCACCGTAACACAACATAAACACAACAGAACAAATACCCAGAAGCCCTTACAGCACTAACTCTTCCGGGACGCTACAATATACACCCCCGCTACCACCAAACCTCGCCCACCTCAACCCCGCCCCCCCAATCTCCCGAATTCAGAGGTCTCAAGGTTGGCAAGTATGCTGATGAGTGGGTCTAGTCAGGTCTATGTTCATATATAAGGCGCATTAAAGGGTTCATATTATTATGATTTTTTTGTAAATGTAAAAGACTTCCTTGTGGTCTACATAACATGTAATGGTGGTGCTTTGCTCAAAATGTTTTACAGATCATCTTCATGTCGCTTTCTGACAGTCGCTTCAGGATGCGCCGTTTTGTGGGCGGTCTTATTTACGTGGCTCACCTTCGACGGCGTCTTCTCCCCGTCATCTTTGTTGTAGCGGTGTAGCGTGCAAGGACGGGGGTGGAAGAAGTGTCAAAAGATGGCGCTAACTGTTTTAATGACCTTCAGACTTTACTTCAATCAATAACGGAGCAGCATCTCCTTATCCGTGGCTCACTCGTGGTATTTTCGCATGCGAGCCACCTGACTTGGAACTTTCGTTCACACTTCAACGGCCCAAATCCCACCAGTGAGGCCTCCTTTGATCCTCACAAGACATGACAGACTTGGATTGTTCAGATCTAGTCTAGCAGCTGGTGCCAATACCTCAGTAGGCCTCATCAGTTCATCCTCATAGACTTAGATCGGTCAGATCTAGTCTTAGACTTAGATTGGTCAGATCTAGTCTTAGACTTAAATTGGTCAGATCTAGTCTAGCAGCTGGTGCCAATACCTCAGTAGGCTTCATCAGTTCATGCTCAGACTTACAGTAGATTGGTCAGATTTAGTTTTAGACTTAGATTGGTCAGATCGAGTCTAGCGGCTGGTGCCAATACCTCAGTAGGCCTCATCAGTTCATCCTCATAGACTTAGATTGGTCAGATCTAGTCTTGGACTTAGATTGGTCAGATCTAGTCTTAGACTTAGGTTGGTCAGATCTAGTCTTAGACTTACATTAATCAGATCTAGTCTAACAGCTGGTGCCAATACCTCAGTAGGCTTCATCAGTTCATGCTCAGACTTAGATTGGTCAGATTTAGTTTTAGACTTAGATTGGTCAGATCGAGTCTAGCGGCTGGTGCCAATACCTCAGTAGGCTTCATCAGTTCATGCTCATAAACTTAGATTGGTCAGATTTAGTCTTAGACTTAGATTGGTCAGATCTAGTCTTAGACTTAGATTGGTCAAATGTAGTCTTAGACTTACTTTGGTCAGATCTAGTCTTAGACTTAGGTTGGTCAGATCTAGTCTTAGACTTACATTGGTCAGATCTAGTCTAGCAGCTGGTGCCAATACCTCAGTAGGCTTCATCAGTTCATGCTCAGACTTACAGTAGATTGGTCAGATTTAGTTTTAGACTTAGATTGGTCAGATCGAGTCTAGTGGCTGGTGCCAATACCTCAGTAGGCCTCATCAGTTCATCCTCATAGACTTAGATTGGTCAGATCTAGTCTTAGACTTAGATTGCTCAGATCTAGTCTTAGACTTAGATTGGTCAAATGTAGTCTTAGACTTACATTGGTCGGATCTAGTCTTAGACTTAGATTGGTCAGATCTAGTCTTAGACTTAGATTGCTCAGATCTAGTCTTAGACTTAGGTTGGTCAGATCTAGTCTTAGACTTACATTGGTCAGATCTAGTCTTAGACTTAGGTTGGTCAGATCTAGTCTTAGACTTAGGTTGGTCAGATCTAGTCTTAGACTTACATTGGTCAGATCTAGTCTTAGACTTACATTGGTCAGATCTAGTCTAGCAGCTGGTGCCAATACCTCAGTAGGCTTCATCAGTTCATGCTCAGACTTACAGTAGATTGGTCAGATTTAGTGTTAGACTTAGATTGGTCAGATCGAGTCTAGCGGCTGGTGCCAATACCTCAGTAGGCCTCATCAGTTCATCCTCATAGACTTAGATCAGTCAGATCTAGTCTTAGACTTAGATTGGTCAGATCTAGTCTTAGACTTAGGTTGGTCAGATCTAGTCTTAGACTTACATTGGTCAGATCTAGTCTAACAGCTGGTGCCAATACCTCAGTAGGCTTCATCAGTTCATGCTCAGACTTAGATTGGTCAGATTTAGTTTTAGACTTAGATTGGTCAGATCGAGTCTAGCGGCTGGTGCCAATACCTCAGTAGGCTTCATCAGTTCATGCTCATAAACTTAGATTGGTCAGATTTAGTCTTAGACTTAGATTGGTCAGATCTAGTCTTAGACTTAGATTGGTCAAATGTAGTCTTAGACTTACTTTGGTCAGATCTAGTCTTAGACTTAGGTTGGTCAGATCTAGTCTTAGACTTACATTGGTCAGATCTAGTCTAACAGCTGGTGCCAATACCTCAGTAGGCTTCATCAGTTCATGCTCAGACTTACAGTAGATTGGTCAGATTTAGTTTTAGACTTAGATTGGTCAGATCGAGTCTAGTGGCTGGTGCCAATACCTCAGTAGGCCTCATCAGTTCATCCTCATAGACTTAGATTGGTCAGATCTAGTCTTAGACTTAGATTGCTCAGATCTAGTCTTAGACTTAGATTGGTCAAATGTAGTCTTAGACTTACATTGGTCGGATCTAGTCTTAGACTTAGATTGGTCAGATCTGGTCTTAGACTTAGATTGCTCAGATCTAGTCTTAGACTTAGGTTGGTCAGATCTAGTCTTAGACTTACATTGGTCAGATCTAGTCTAACAGCTGGTGCCAATACCTCAGTAGGCTTCATCAGTTCATGCTCAGACTTAGATTGGTCAGATTTAGTTTTAGACTTACATTGGTCAGATCGAGTCTAGTGGCTGGTGCCAATACCTCAGTAGGCTTCATCAGTTCATGCTCATAAACTTAGATTGGTCAGATCTAGTCTTGGACTTAGATTGGTCAGATCTAGTCTTAGACTTACATTGGTCAGATCTAGTCCTAGACTTACATTGGTCAGATCTAGTCTTAGACTTAGATTGGTCAGATCTAGTCTTAGACTTAGATTAGTCAGATCTAGTCTAGCAGCTGGTGCCAATGCCTCAGTAAGCTTCATCAGTTCATGCTCAGACTTAGATTGGTCAGATTTAGTTTTAGACTTAGATTGGTCAGATCGAGTCTAGCGGCTGGTGCCAATACCTCAGTAGGCTTCATCAGTTCATGTTCATAAACTTAGATTGGTCAGATTTAGTCTTAGACTTAGATTGGTCAGATCTAGTCTTAGACTTAGATTGGTCAGATCGAGTCTAGCGGCTGGTGCCAATACCTCAGTAGGCTCCGTCAGTTCATGCTCAGACTTAGATTGGTCAGATCTAGTCTAGCAGCTGGTGCCAATACCTCAATGGACTTCATCAGTTCATGCTCAGACTTAGATTGGTCAGATCTAGTCTCACGGCTTGTCTTAGACAGACTCCGGCTGGTCCTGGCTATGCTTCGCGCTTAGTCTGTTTACCTGCAAATCAGACACCGGCTGCCTACTTCCCATTGAGCAATAACAAAGTTCCTAAAAGAAACGAAGGCACATACTTTTCAGGTTTTCCTAGGCCTGGTCATTTGATTTTTTAATAAATTAAGCAATGCATGAAAATGAACTCGATGACTAAATTGCAATGTCTGTGTTTTTGTTTTCCGTGTCTCGCTGGCAACGAGAGGATTCACTCTGTCGCGTTTATTCAAGAGCAGAATTAAATGAACAGAGTTCATCCTCTCATCAGTCAGCCGCAATCTTTGTACCGGCAGGCAGAGGCGGGATCGCGAGCTTATACATACAGGATGCACGGACAAAGAGCCGAGAAGCACCGCCAGGTAACAATTGGGAGGAATTGGTGTGGGAATATTTTGGCATCAAACACGTGAGCAAGATGAACAAACAAGGAAATCAAAGTTTATTGCGGTTGAAAGAAATACCTGCTGAGGCAATCGCTAGACTAATTTGCAAGCCATTCCAAGAAATTGATACACTGAGAACCGGTTCTGAACAAGAACCGGTTTTCGGTGTTGTGGAGACGTCTACTGCAACAGTTTTCCGTCACAATAAAAGATAAAACCACCTCCTATTAGGTGAGGTGTGTCGCGATTTGTTCACCAGTTGGCAATTACTTAGGGCATGGCATCGATCATGTCGAAAGCTATTAGAGAAAATACTGTAAACAGTGTCCATGGATGTTCTCAGTCATCCAGGTCTTTGTAGTCTCAGGGCAGTCAATCCATCGCAACTGGACTGATTGATTGGTCTTGGAAGATATTGTGCATCTCATCAGAGTAGACTTCTTCAGTTCATGCTCATAGACTTAGATTGGTCAGATCTATTCTTAAAGTTAGATTGGTCATATCTAGTCTTAGACTTAGATTGGTCAGATCTATTCTTAGACTTAGATTGGTCAGATCTAGTCTAACAGTTGGTGCCAATACCTCAGTGGGCTTCATCAGTCCGTGCTCATGGACTTACATTGGTCAGATCTAGTCTAGCGGCTGGTGCCAATACCTCAGTAGTCTTCATCAGTTCATGCTCATAGCCTTAGGTTGGTCAGATCTAGTCTTAGACTTAGATTGGTCAGATCTAGTCTTAGACTTGGATTGGTCAGCTCTAGTCTAGCGGCTGATGCCAATACCTCATTAAGCTCCATCTGTTTATGCTCATAGACTTAGATTGGTCATATCTAGTCTTACACTTACATTGGTCAGATATAGTCTTGCAGCTGGTGCCAATACCTCAGTGGGCTTCATCAGTTCGTGCTCATAGACTTAGGTTGGTCAGATCTAGTCTTAGACTTAGATTGATCAGATCTAGTCTTAGACTTAGATTGATCAGATCTAGTCTTAGACTTAGATTGGTCAGATCTAGTCTAACAGCTGGTGCCAATACCTCAGTAGGCTTCATCAGTTCATGCTCAGACTTAGATTGGTCAGATTTAGTTTTAGACTTACATTGGTCAGATCGAGTCTAGTGGCTGGTGCCAATACCTCAGTAGGCTTCATCAGTTCATGCTCATAAACTTAGATTGGTCAGATCTAGTCTTGGACTTAGATTGGTCAGATCTAGTCTTAGACTTACATTGGTCAGATCTAGTCCTAGACTTACATTGGTCAGATCTAGTCTTAGACTTAGATTGGTCAGATCTAGTCTTAGACTTAGATTAGTCAGATCTAGTCTAGCAGCTGGTGCCAATACCTCAGTAGGCTTCATCAGTTCATGCTCAGACTTAGATTGGTCAGATTTAGTTTTAGACTTAGATTGGTCAGATCGAGTCCAGCGGCTGGTGCCAATACCTCAGTAGGCTTCATCAGTTCATGCTCATAAACTTAGATTTGTCAGATTTAGTCTTAGACTTAGATTGGTCAGATCTAGTCTTAGACTTAGATTGGTCAGATCGAGTCTAGCGGCTGGTGCCAATACCTCAGTAGGCTCCGTCAGTTCATGCTCAGACTTAGATTGGTCAGATCTAGTCTCACGGCTTGTCTTAGACAGACTCCGGCTGGTCCTGGCTATGCTTCGCGCTTAGTCTGTTTACCTGCAAATCAGACACCGGCTGCCTACTTCCCATTGAGCAATAACAAAGTTCCTAAAAGAAACGAAGGCTCATACTTTTCAGGTTTTCCTAGGCCTGGTCATTTGATTTTTTAATAAATTAAGCAATGCATGAAAATGAACTCGATGACTAAATTGCACTGTCTGTGTTTTTGTTTTCTGTGTCTCGCTGGCAACGAGAGGATTCACTCTGTCGCGTTTATTCAAGAGCAGAATTAAATGAACAGAGTTAATCCTCTCATCAGTCAGCCGCAATCTTTGTACCGGCAGGCAGAGGCGGGATCGCGAGCTTATACACACAGGATGCACGGACAAAGAGCCGAGAAGCACCGCCAGGTAACAATTGGGAGGAATTGGTGTGTCCGGTGTGGGAATATTTTGGCATCAAACACGTGAGCAAGATGAACAAACAAGCAAATCAAAGTTTATTGCGGTTGAAAGAAATACCTGCTGAGGCAATCGCTAGACTAATTTGCAAGGCATTCCAAGAAATTGATACACTGGGAACCGGTTCTGAACAAGAACCGGTTTTCGGTGTTGTCCTGGAGACGTCTACTGCAACAGTTTTCCGTCACAATAAAAGATAAAACCACCTCCTATTAGGTGAGGTGTGTCGCGATTTGTTCACCAGTTGGCAATTACTTAGGGCATGGCATCGATCATGTCAAAACCTATTAGAGAAAATACTGTACACAGTGTCCATGGATGTTCTCAGTCATCCAGGTCTTTGTAGTCTCAGGGCAGTCAATCCATCGCAACTGGACTGTGTGGTTTGTCTTGGAAGATGTTTTGCATCTCATCAGAGTAGACTTCTTCAGTTCATGCTCATATGACTTAGATTGGTCAGATCTAGTCTTAGACTTAGATTGGTCAGATTTAGTCTAACAGCTGGTGCCAATACCTCAGTGGGCTTCATCAGTCTGTGCTCATAGACTTAGATTGGTCAGATCTAGTCTAGCGGCTGGTGCCAATACCTCAGTAGTCTTCATCAGTTCATGCTCATAGCCTTAGGTTGGTCAGATCTAGTCTTAGACTTAGATTGGTCAGATATAGTCTTGCAGCTGGTGCCAATACTTCAGTGGGCTTCTTCAGTTCGTGCTCATAGACTTAGATTGGTCAGATATAGTCTTAGACTTAGATTGGTCAGATCTAGTCTAACAGCTGGTGCCAATACCTCAGTAGTCTTCATCAGTTCATGCTCATAGCCTTAGGTTGGTCAGATCTAGTCTTAGACTTAGATTGGTCAGATCTAGTCTTAGACTTGGATTGGTAAGATCTAGTCTAGCGGCTGATGCCAATACCTCATTAGGCTCCATCAGTTTATGCTCATAGACTTAGATTGGTCAGATCTAGTCTTACACTTACATTGGTCAGATATAGTCTTGCAGCTGGTGCCAATACCTCAGTGGGCTTCATCAGTTTGTGCTCATAGACTTAGGTTGGTCAGATCTAGTCTTAGACTTAGATTGGTCAGATCTAGTCTTAGACTTAGATTGATCAGATCTAGTCTTAGACTTAGATAGGTCAGATCTAGTCTAGCAGTTGGTGCCAATATCTCAGTAGGCTCCATCAGTTCACGCTCATAGACTTAGGTTGGTCAGATCTAGTCTAGCAGCTGGTGCCAATACCTCAGTAGGCTTCATCAGTTCATGCTCATAAACTTACGTTGGTCAGATCTAGTCTTAGACTTAGATTGGTCAGATCTAGTCTTAGACTTAGATTGGTCAGATCTAGTCTAGCAGCTGGTGCCAACACCTCAGTAGGCTCCATCAGTTCGTGCTCATAGACGTAAATGGTCAGCTCTAGTCTAACAGCTGGTGCCAATACCTCAGTAGGCTTCATCAGTTCATGCTCATAAACTTACGTTGGTCAGATCTAGTCTTAGACTTAGATTGGTCAGATCTAGTCTAGCAGCTGATGCCAATACCTCATTAGGCTCCATCAGTTTATGCTCATAGACTTAGATTGGTCAGATCTAGTCTTACACTTACATTGGTCAGATATAGTCTTGCAGCTGGTGCCAATACCTCAGTGGGCTTCATCAGTTCGTGCTCATAGACTTAGGTTGGTCAGATCTAGTCTTAGACTTAGATTGATCAGATCTAGTCTTAGACTTAGATTGATCAGATCTAGTCTTAGACTTAGATTGATCATATCTAGTCTTAGACTTAGATTGGTCAGATCTAGTCTAACAGCTGGTGCCAATACCTCAGTAGGCTCCATCAGTTCATGCTCATAGACTTAGGTTGGTCAGATCTAGTCTAGCAGCTGGTGCCAATACCTCAGTAGGCTCCATCAGTTCATGCTCATAGACTTAGGTTGGTCAGATCTAGTCTAGCAGCTGGTGCCAATACCTCAGTAGGCTCCATCAGTTCATGCTCATAAACTTACGTTGGTCAGATCTAGTCTTAGACTTAGATTGGTCGGATCGAGTCTAGCAGCTGGTGCCAACACTTCAGTAGGCTCCATCAGTTCATGCTCATAGACGTAAATGGTCAGCTCTAGTCTAACAGCTGGTGCCAACACCTCAGTAGGCTTCATCAGTTCATGCTCATAGACTTAGGTTGGTCAGATCTAGTCTTAGACTTAGATTGGTCAGATCTAGTCTAGCAGCTGGTGCCAATATCTCAGTAGGCTCCATCAGTTCACGCTCATAGACTTAGATTGGTCAGATCTAGTCTTAGACTTGGATTGGTCAGACCTAGTCTGGCGGCTGGTGCCAATACCTCAGTAGGCACCATCAGTTCATGCTCATAGACGTAGATGGTCAGTTTAGTCTAACAGCTGGTACCAACACCTCAGTAGGCTTCATCAGTTCATGCTCATTGACTTAGGTTGGTCAGATCTAGTCTTAGACTTAGATTGGTCAGATCTAGTCTAGCAGCTGGTACCAATACCTCAGTAGGCTCCATCAGTTCGTGCTCATAGACGTAAATGGTCAGCTCTAGTCTAACAGCTCGTGCCAATACCTCAGTAGGCTTCATCAGTTCATGCTCATAGACTTAGGTTGGTCAGATCTAGTCTTAGACTTAGATTGGTCAGATCTAGTCTAGAAGCTGGTGCCAACACCTCAGGAGGCTCCATCAGTTCATGCTCATAGACGTAGATGGTCAGCTCTAGTCTAACAGCTGGTGCCAATACCTCAGTAGTCTTCATCAGTTCATGCTCATAGCCTTAGGTTGGTCAGATCTAGTCTTAGACTTCGATTGGTCAGATCTAGTCTAGCGGCTGATGCCAATACCTCATTAGGCTCCATCAGTTTATGCTCATAGACTTAGATTGGTCAGATCTAGTCTTACACTTACATTGGTCAGATATAGTCTTGCAGCTGGTGCCAATACCTCAGTGGGCTTCATCAGTTCGTGCTCATAGACTTAGGTTGGTCAGATCTAGTCTTAGACATAGATTGATCAGATCTAGTCTTAGACTTAGATTGATCATATCTAGTCTTAGACTTAGATTGGTCAGATCTAGTCTAACAGCTGGTGCCAATACCTCAGTAGGCTCCATCAGTTCATGCTCATAGACTTAGGTTGGTCAGATCTAGTCTAGCAGCTGGTGCCAATACCTCAGTAGGCTTCATCAGTTCATGCTCATAAACTTACGTTGGTCAGATCTAGTCTTAGACTTAGATTGGTCAGATATAGTCTTAGACTTCGATTGGTCAGACCTAGTCTAGCGGCTGGTGCCAACACCTCAGTAGGCTCCATCAGTTCATGCTCATAGACGTAGATGGTCAGTTTAGTCTAACAGCTGGTACCAACACCTCAGTAGGCTTCATCAGTTCATGCTCATTGACTTAGGTTGGTCAGATCTAGTCTTAGACTTAGATTGGTCAGATCTAGTCTAGCAGCTGGTGCCAATATCTCAGTAGGCTCCATCAGTTCACGCTCATGGACTTAGATTGGTTAGATCTAGTCATAGACTTGGATTGGTCAGACCTAGTCTAGCGGCTGGTGCCAACACCTCAGTAGGCTCCATCAGTTTATGCTCATCAAGAGATTCTGAAGCAATGCTGAAAAGAGGTGGATGATATTTACAGAATTCAAGAAGGACTCAATCTATTTTTAATGGCAAACGCCAGTAAACGGGTCCACTGTACAGCCCCGTAATGGAGTAAAAGTGGAGATTCTTCTTTTCCAAGAAAACTCAAATCCCAGTAAAAGGTATGTTGCATTAAAACTACTATGACTAGTAAAATGATCCGAAAAATTATTCAAGTACAAGTAACGGAGAAATTGTAGCGTGTTATTACCCTCCTCTGGTACGTCTTACCTTTACGTTGGCGTGTAAAGCCGCGCCATATTGGACGTGTCACACCCTTTAGCCGCAACTTTTTTGGGGTGGAAACAGTTTACTGCCATTTTTAAGGTGATGCATCACACGATCGGTGCGTACAAGTCTGTGCAATTCTTTGTTTTCGTTCCGTGCAGTCTATGAGGAAAACAAGGTACCGGCATAATGTCCGTTTCCACCGCAATTATTTACCAGAATGTAATAAAGTGTACAAAAAAACTAAATGAAAAGTTTAAATATAAAAGACTGCTGTTTTGATTAAAAATGTCCCTCTGTTTGAACATGCTGATTTAATGCCACTGTGCCTAAGTCCAGTCGACTGTAATCCAAAGAAGGAACAGAAGCCACAGATTCAGGGGCTTCTTAGGATTATTCAGAGGGATAAAACGGCTGCCTTTGTGTAAAAACGTGAATTCCAGGAGCACAAGGGATATTTCTTTCACAAAACCACAGGAGTTAAAGCGGAACTGCACTTTTTGTATTATTTATTTATTTTTTTAGGATTTTAAAACGCTTAAAAATATGCAACCAATGGGAGTCACTGTTGTAGACTTCAAAGCCCTTAAAACAACTTCAAAACCCTCCATCAATGTTTTATATACACACTGCAAGTATATATATAATGTAGTAACAGACAGCTTCATAACAATATGCAATATGTACAATATACACACTGCAAGTATATATATAATGTAGTAACAGACACATTCATAACAATATGTAATATGTGCAATACACACAATGCAAGTATATATATAATGTAGTAACAGACACCTTCATAACAATATGTATTTTGTACAATATTCACACTGCAAGTATGTATAATGTAGTAACAGACACCTTCATAACAATGTGTAATATGTACAATATACACATTGCAAGTATATACATAATGTAGTCACAGACACCTTCATAACAATGTGTAATATGTACAATATACACACTGCAAGTATATATATAATGTAGTAACAGACACCTACATAACAATATGTAATATGTACAATATACACACTGCAAGTATATATATAATGTAGTTACAGATTCCTTCATAACAATATGTAATATGTACAATATACACACTGCAAGTATATATATACTGTATAATGTAATAACAGACACCTTCATAACAATATGTATTGTGTACAATATTCACACTGCAAGTATGTATAATGTAGTAACCGACACCTTCATAACAATATGTATTTTGTACAATATTCACACTGCAAGTATGTATAATGTAGTAACAGACACCTTCATAACAATATGTATTTTGTACAATATTCACACTGCAAGTATGTATAATGTAGTAACAGACACCTTCATAACAATATGTATTTTGTACAAAATTCACACTGCAAGTATGTATAATGTAGTAACAGACACCTTCATAACAATATGTAATATGTACAATACACACACTGCAAGTATATATATAATGTAGTAACAGACACCTTCATAACAATATGTAATATGTACAATATACACACTGCAAGTATATATATAATGTAGTAACAGACACCTTCATAACAATATGTAATATGTTTTATATACACACTGCAAGTATATATATATAATGTAGTAACAGACACTTTCATAACAATATGTATTTTGTACAATATTCACACTGCAAGTATATATAATGTAGTAACAGACACCTTCAGAAGAAGGTGTAAAATGTACAATATACACACTGCAAATATATACATAATGTAGTCACAGACACCTTCATAACAATGTGTAATATGTACAATATACACACTGCAAATATATATATATATAATGTAGTAACAGACACCTTCATAACAATATGTAATATGGACAATATACACACTGCAAGTATATATATAATGTAGTAACAGACACCTTCATAACAATATGTATTTTGTACAATATTCACACCTAGTTCAATGATGCCATTTCTGTTTGTCATGTATAATTTTGTCTAATTTTGTGTTTATCCTTGAATAAACAGGTCAGTTTCTTGTTACCAACCATTGTGTATTATTCAAACTCCCCTAATTCAGCTGGCTAGTTGTTATCAAGAGTACTAAAACCCTGTTCAACATGATTCTGACAACTAAGTAGGCTAAATAACTTTAAACTTTAATACATGCTCGGATAGGCCAGTATCGGTCAGTATCGGTATCGTATCGGAAATGCAAAAACAATATCGGTATCGGATCGGAAGTGCAAAAACCTGGATCGGGACATCCCTAACTCACAGTCCACATTTTTCAACCCGTTTTTGACCATTCCACTTTCAAAGAATTCCTCTTAGTTGGGACAACAACATTATAATTTGTATTTTCTTCTATCTTCTTTATTTCCTTCTGGAGGAAAGTTCTGTGGTCAAAAAGAACCAAACTTCTTGAATGTTTTTCTGTGACCAACAAGTATGTGCTCCAATCACTCTATCACAAAAAAAATTAGAGTTGTAGAAATTATTGGAAACTCAAGACAGCCATGACGTTATGTTCTTTACGACTTTTGATCGCGGTTTAAGATGCTAAACCATGGGCAGACAACAAAACAATTTTGCATGAGAAAACTAAAGTACACCCAAGTTCAAGCCATTAGAATATTCTTAGAACCAGTGTTTTCTGTAAGTATTCAACTTTTGATACGGCATAGCTCCTCGAGTGTGGGAATGTCGGATCTGTATCGCAATGTGCGGCAGACAAAACTGACCCTACAAAAAAAGAAAATATGTGGTCGTAACCATAAATCTTTCTTAGGGGCGAAGGAGAGACACAGAGAGGATGTTCCCTCGGGCTCCGAACTGAAAACCGCTTACAAATCCCACAGTGTGGTTAAAGCTATTAAACTTGACAAGTTAGCAGGTCTGTGCCACCTGGAGACATCGTTGTACGCATTGTGCATGATCATGATTTTTCAAGGGGATAAGTGGAGATGCCATATGTCGCACGAATGTTAATCCTGGCGAATAAGAATCCCAAAAGATCCAATTCCAGAAAGTCAAAACCATTGCCGTACTGACTCAATTAAGGTAATCTAATAAATCTTATTAGGCAGCTTAAGTAGCAAGCATCCACTACGATTAAACCAAGAGGATATTCCTCGAGCGTCTCAGAGATCTTAAAGATATGACCTATTCTCCCCGGGTTGGAAAGGACATTAGGGATGATTTAGGGCTTTAAATACGGGCCGGGTAAAAGAACCATAAAAGGAACTTTTTGGAGGCAAGAAGAAGCTTGCAGCCAATCCCAGACCCAATGGGATGGTCTGTCTAAACACAGCAGAGTTAAAGCCTTTAAAGAAAGTCTGCAACGGGTTGGTGGAAAGTCCAAGTAGGGATAATTTCAGCACAGTATCTCCCATACAAATCCCTTTTTTCTGAGAACCCACACCAAGAGTAGATTCCCTGTAAAGTCTTTGCGGAACACTTACGGCGAGTTTCAAGTCGGCCTACAGACCAACCGGCCAAGTTCTGAGAAGGACAATCAAGTCGGCCTACAGACCAACCGGTCAACTGGGAAAAGTTCTGAGAAGGACAATCAAGTCGGCCTACAGACCAACCGGCCAACTGGGAAAAGTTCTGAGAAGGACAATCAAGTCGGCCTACAGACCAACCGGTCAACTGGGAAAAGTCCTGAGAAGGACAATCAAGTCGGCCTACAGACCAACCGGTCAACTGGGAAAAGTTCTGAGAAGGACAATCAAGTCGGCCTACAGACCAACCGGTCAACTGGGAAAAGTCCTGAGAAGGACAATCAAGTCGGCCTACAGACCAACCGGTCAACTGGGAAAAGTTCTGAGAAGGACAATCAAGTCGGCCTACAGACCAACCGGTCAACTGGGAAAAGTTCTGAGAAGGACAATCAAGTCGGCCTACAGACCAACCGGCCAACTGGGAAAAGTTCTGAGAAGGACAATCAAGTCGGCCTACAGACCAAGCGGGCCAACTGGGAAAAGTTCTGAGAAGGACAATCAAGTCGGCCTACAGACCAACCGGTCAACTGGGAAAAGTTCTGAGAAGGACAATCAAGTCGACCTACAGACCAACCGGTCAACTGGGAAAAGTTCTGAGAAGGACAATCAAGTCGGCCTACAGACCAACCGGTCAACTGGGAAAAGTTCTGAGAAGGACAATCAAGTCGGCCTACAGACCAACCGGTCAACTGGGAAAAGTTCTGAGAAGGACAATCAAGTCTCGCCTACAGACCAACCGGTCAACTGGGAAAAGTTCTGAGAAGAACAATCAAGTCGGCCTACAGACCAACCGGCCAACTGGGAAAAGTTCTGGGAAGGACAATCAAGTCGGCCTACAGACCAACCGGCCAACTGGGAAAAGTTCTGAGAAGGACAATCAAGTCGGCCTACAGACCAACCGGCCAACTGGGAAAAGTTCTGAGAAGGACAATCAAGTCGGCCTACAGACCAACCGGCCAACTGGGAAAAGTTCTGAGAAGGACAATCAAGTCGGCCTACAGACCAACCGGTCAACTGGGAAAAGTTCTGAGAAGGACAATCAAGTCGGCCTACAGACCAACCGGTCAACTGGGAAAAGTTCTGAGAAGGACAATCAAGTCGGCCTACAGACCAACCGGTCAACTGGGAAAAGTTCAGAGAAGGACAATCAAGTCGGCCTACAGACCAACCGGCCAACTGGGAAAAGTTCTGAGAAGGACAATCAAGTCGGCCTACAGACCAACCGGCCAAATGGGAAAAGTTCTGAGAAGGACAATCAATGCGATTCTAACTACAAACCCCAAAACCAGTGAAGTTGTCACGTTGTGTGAATGGTAAATAAAAACAGAATACAATGATTTGCAAATCCTTTTCAACCTATATAGACTGCAAGGACAAAGATACTTGATGTTCGAACTGGAAAACTTTGTTATTTTTTCCCAAATATTAGCTCATTTGGAATTTGACATGTTTCAAAAAAGCTGGCACAAGTGGTAACAACGTCCCACAGGTGAACAGGCTGATTGGGAACAGGTGGGTGCCATGATTGGGTATACAAGCAGCTTCCATGAAATGCTCAGTCGTTCACAAACAAGGATGGGGCGAGGGTCACCACTTTGTCAACAAATGCGTGAGCAAATTGTTGAACAGTTTAAGAACAACCTTTCTCAACCAGCTATTGCGAGGAATTTAGGGATCTCACCATCTACGGTCCGTAATATCATCAAAGGGTTCAGAGAATCTGGAGAAATCACTGCACGTAAGCAGCTAAGCCCGTGACCTTCGATCCCCCAGGCCGTACTGCATCAACAAGCGACATCAGTGTGTAAAGGATATCACCACATGGGTTCAGGAACACTTCAGACAACCACTGTCAATAACTACAGTTGGTCACTACATCTGTAAGTGCAAGTTAAAAAACTCCACTATGCAAAGCCAAAGCCATTTATCAACAACACCCAGAAATGCCGCCGGCTTCGCTGGGCCCGAGCTCATCTAAGATGGACTGATGCAAAGTGGAAAAATGTTCTGTGGTCTGACGAGTCCACATTTCAAGTTGTTTTTGGAAACTGTGGACGTCGTGTCCTCCTAAACAAAGAGGAAAAGAACCACCCAGAGTGTTATAGGCGCAAAGTTCAAAAGCCAGCATGATGGTATGGGGGTGTATTAGTGCCCAAGACATGGGTAACTTACACATCTGTGAAGGCGCCATTAATGCTGAAAGGTACATACAGGTTTTGGAGCAACATATGTTGCCATCCAAGCAACGTTATCATGGACGCCCCTGCTTATTTTAGCAATAAAATGCCAACGTAGTAAATGAGTAGACTGGCCTGCCTGTAGTCCGGACCTGTCTCCCATTGAAAATGTGTGGCGCATTATGAAGCCTAAAATAGCACAACGGAGACCCCCGGACTGTTGAACAACTTAAGCTGTACATCAAGCAAGAATGGGAAAGAATTCCACTTCAAAAATGTGTCTCCTCAGTTCCCAAACGTTTACTGAGTGTTGTTAAAAGGAAAGGCCATGTGACACAGTGGTAAAAATGCCCCTGCGACAACTTTTTTGCTGCCATTAAATTCTAAGTTAATGATTATTTGCAAAAAAAAAAAATGAAGTTTCTCAGTTTGAACATGAAATATCTTGTCTTTGCAGTCTATTCAATTGAATATAAGTTGAAAAGGATTTGCAAATCATTGTATTCTTGTTTTATTTACCATTTACACAACGTGACAACTTCACTGCTTTTGTAAATGATTGTGTACCGGGCGGTCATGTGTACAGCTGTGTGTGGTTTCACTACACAACACCTCAGGTGAGGTATTAAGTCAGCACACACTGATTAACTCAAGATTCCTTGTGACTCAAAGTCAGCTGACTGCAGCGTGTGATTCATTTATATATATATATATATATATATATATACATATTAGAGATGTGCGGTTTGCGGACACAACCGCGGAGTCCGCGGATTATCCGCGGGTCGGGCGGTTGAAATTAAAAAAAATTAGATTTTAAATAGATTCAGGCGGGTGGCAGTTAAACCAATTGGGAAATATATATACATAGTTAAATGTTGTTACCCACATACGAAAAACGAGCAGGCACCTGCTGCATATGCCACAACAGAAGAAAAAAAAAGAAAAGAGATGGACACTTTTACGGAGCGGAGAAGGGACGCCTCGCCGGGGTCCGGGACCGAGGCCCCTTCCCCCGAGAGGGCCCCACCGGGAGCCGTAGCTGAGGCGATCCGCGAGAAGGGCCCGACGCACGTCCAGGGTCACTACCGCGCCCACCGCACCGACACCCCGCCTCGTCCGCTTTCGCCGCGGCCGGCGTCACGCGCAGCAGGTAAGCAGCTTACCTGCCCGCCACCCCCGTGGCCGGGGGCTCGTAACATGGGTCACTCCGCGCGCTCCGCCCGCGCAGCTTCCCTGCTTGCCACCCCTGTTGCCGGGGGCGCGTAACAGTGGTCACTCCGCGCGCAGTGCGCTCATGAAAGGGGTGGGGCTCACCCTGGTTGATATAGAGAGCAGGACGGTGGCCATGGAAGTTGGAACCCGCTAAGGAGTGTGTAACAACCCACCTGCCGAATCAACTAGCCCTGAAAATGGATGGCGCTGGAGCGTGGGCCCATACCTGGCCGTCGCCGGCAGCGAGACGCGCTTGGAGGTGCGCTCAGCGCGGCTCCCATATGATTGCGCACTGGTGTGCGTCTGGGTCGTGACAGCGTGGCACGCGAATGTCTGTGCTGCATTGGATCAGTCTCCTTTCTTTAACAGGCAAAAGCTTTATAACCTCACCATACCTGCCAACTTTTAAATCAGAAAAACCTAGTAGCCAGGGTCCTAGGGCCGCAGGCCCCGGTAGGTCCAGGACAAAGTCCTGGTGGAGGGTTCAGGGCTTCGCCCCCCGACGCAAAATGACTATTAGCATTCAGACAGGTTAAAATGTTGCTAAAACCATCACTTTTCTATCAGTCACAGTGACTTTTCAAAACAAAAATATTACAGCAAAAATCATATGGGTTGATTGACATGTTTATTCTGTAAGCTAACTTCAATAGTTTGAAATTATTTTGACAGTTAATGCCAGTTATCCTGTCAACCTTTCACAAGACTTCAATTTGTTAATTGAAAGTATAAATAGTATAAACACTTTTTACAGTATGTCGTGCTGTGAAATACAGCCGACAGGATTGCGCATGCATGGTGCAGGAGAACAAAGGACTTCTTTCATTTAAGGTTTGTGATAAACCATCAAACTCATTCGTTAAAAGGACTCTATAGTAATATAAAGCGAATTTTTCTGGACATTATCATGCAAGAAAAGTTTATTTTTGGGATCGCGATCACCGCGTAATGATTTTTAAAGGTTGCATTACATTATTAACTGTCCCATGTGATCAGCCAGTGCGATTGGAAGTCCATGCTCAATTATTGCCTCCGTAAATAAAACTTCGGCATTTATCACATCCAAAGAATCTGTTTGGGCGACGAAAAACGTTGAAAGTTTTCCACTTGTATCGCTAGCAACGGCATTAGACTTGTGTTTTTTTTGTCCCGACGTGGTCTTTTACATCGCTAATTCCTCCGTGTCCGATCGAAAAATCTTGTCTGCACAAGGTGCAATTCGCGTAGTTTTCACCCTTTTTTTAAATTTTTTTATTAATATTAGATATATAACAACGGGCGGATGGTGGGCGGGTGCAGTTCTGCTCAAACGTTACATCGGGTGGATGGCGGATGGTTGACGACTTTCTGACGCGGTTGCGGATGAAATAATTGCCTATCCGCGCATCTCTAATATATATATATATTAGAGATGTGCGGTTTGCGGACACAACCGCGGAGTCCGCGGATTATCCGCGGGTCGGGCGGTTGAAATAAAAAAAAAAAAGATTTTATCCGCGGGTCGGGTCGGGCGGTTGAAATTAAAAAAAATTAGATTTTAAATAGATTCAGGCGGGTGGCAGTTAAACCAATTGGGAAATATATATACATAGTTAAATGTTGTTACCCACATACGAAAAACGAGCAGGCACCTGCAGCATATGCCACAAGAGAAGAAGAAGAAAAAAAAGAGATGGACACTTTTACGGAGCGGAGAAGGGACGCCTCGCCGGGGTCCGGGACCGAGGCCCCTTCCCCCGAGAGGGCCCCACCGGGAGCCGTAGCTGAGGTGATCCGCGAGAAGGGCCCGACGCACGTCCAGGGTCACCACCGCGCCCACCGCACCGACACCCCGCCTCGTCCGCCTTCGCCGCGGCCGGCGTAACGCGCAGCAGGTAAGCAGCTTACCTGCCCGCCACCCCCGTGGCGCGTAACAGGGGTCACTCCGCGCGCAGTTCGCTCACAAAAGATGTGGGGCTCATCCTGGTGAGCCGAGTGGGCCACTTTTGGTATGCAGAACTGGCGCTGCGGGATGAACCGAACGCCGGGTTAAGGCGCCCGATGCCGACGCTCATCAGACCCCAGAAAAGGTGTTGGTTGATATAGACAGCAGGACGGTGGCCATGGAAGTCGGAACCCGCTAAGGAGTGTGTAACAACCCACCTGCCGAATCAACTAGCCCTGAAAATGGATGGCGCTGGAGCGTCGTCGCCGGCAGCGAGAGCCGCGAGGGCTAGGCCGCGACGAGTAGGATGGCCGCCGCGGTGCGCGCTGAAGCCTCGGGCGCGAGCCCGGGTGGAGCCGCCGCGGGTGCGAGGGACATCGCACCTCCACGCGCTTGGAGGTGCGCTCAGCGCGGCTCCCGGATGATTGCGCACTGGTGTGCGTCTGGGCCGTGACAGCGTGGCACGCATTGAATGTCTCTGCTGCATTGGATCAGTCTCCTTTCTTTAACAGGCAAAAGCTTTATAACCTCACTAATGCCTTGCATCGTCTATATTAGATATATAACAACGGGCGGGTGCGGTTTTGATAAAATGCTAGATCGGGTGGATGGCGGATGGTTGACGACTTTTGTGATGCGGTTGCGGGATGAAATAATTGCCTATCCGCGCATCTCTAATACATATATATATATATATATATATATGTATATATATACATATATATATGTATATATATATATATACATACTGTATATATACACACATACATTATATATATATATATATATATATAATGTATGTGTGTATATATACAGTATGTATATATATGTGTATATATATATATGTATATATATATATATATATATATATATATATATATGTCTATATATGCGTACATACATACATATATACATATATACACATTCATACATTTATATACACACACACACACACACACACACACACATATATATATATATATATATATATATATATATATATGTCTATATATGCGTACATACATACATATATACATATATACACACATTCATACATTTATATACATACACACACACACACACACACACACACACACACACACACACACACACACATATATATATATATATGTCTATATATGCGTACATACATACATACATACATATATACATATATACACATTCATACATTTATATACACACACACACACACACACACACACACACACACACACACACACACACACATATATATATATATATATATATGTACACATATATACAAATACATATGCATATATATATATATATATATATATATATATATATATATATATATATATATATATATATATGTACACATATATACAAATACATATGCATATATATATATATATATATATATATATATATATATATATATATATATATATATATATGTACACATATATACAAATACATATACATATATATACACATATATACACATATATATACACATACATACATATATATGTATGAGACAAAAAAGGAGTAGCATAAAACAAGTCTTTCTGTGGCAGCGTCGGAGAAAGTTGCACATGTAAACAAAATACGGTGAGTTCGAAGACCCCCAAAATTAGTAGGACAAAACGGCGCTCGCCAAAATACTCTCATCAGTGAAGTGTGTTTCATATAAACAGGTTTGTGTCATGTTTGTCCTCCTACACAAACCATAATAAAACGAAAAAAATAAATAAATAAAATCCCCCCGCATCTCTGCATGCTGCTCTACAGCCGTGGGTGACCGACCCCCGCGTTTGACCATATCATTCCATAAACGTGGAGGGAAATGAGTGTCTCCATGGTGACAGCACGCAAAAACCTCATTCCAATAGGGAGGTTTTGTGCTACTTTGTGTAGTGAAGCACCACATTTTTGTTTTCTATTCGCACATCTGCAAGTGAAATGCTGGCTCTGTCCAGCCCTGTATTGTGTGACGCAAACAATGCTTGGTACAGTAACACCCTGATCTATCTTTCATTTTCCATTGTCACATGCTTGTCGGTGCAGTTTTCACGCTCCTGCGGTTGCCACGCAAAAAATCGCTTCTGCTCGGGCAGAGCCACGAGGTGCAAACACAGGTGACCGCGCCTGTTTCGCTGAAGCCCGCAGCCATGTTGACAACACAGTTTGTTTTTCTTTGATTTTGCAACGCGACCGTGAGTAACAGGTGACGAAGGGCGACCACAACAGATGAAACCATGTTTGTCAACACTGTTCAATTATTGTAACGTCTGTCGATCCCTTTTATTTAGCAACATTCTTTGTCGGCTCATAACCACACAAAAATGTGTAAAAATACTTGTCATAGTCTATCGTAGAAACCAAGCCAAAAGCAACTCTTTGTCGTCTGTTGCATCAACAACACCCGCTTGCTCTCTCTCTCACCTGCAACAACACATACACTCATGGCAATTAGCCCTTGATGCGTTTATGGGCCACACAAAAAGTTGGACAACTCCAACACTACACATAAAGTGTGAATTCCAGGTTGTTACTAGGGTTGTACAATATACCGGTACTAGTACAGTACCGCGCTACTAATGAATCATATTCGGTACTATACCGCCTCTAAAAGGTAAAAACACGGCACACTGACAAAGCTCAACCTATTGTTACTATAACAATCTACAAGGTTAATACAGCTATTTAATTTGAATTAATTATATTCTATTTAGTTAGTTTATTTTAATGTTATGGTTGCTATTTTGGAGAGTTCTGCGATCTTGTAATGTAAAAATAAAACGTATTTTAGAATTTTGTCGATCGAAATGTACGTCACATCTTTTGTTGCCTAAGCAATTGTATTGTTTTTAGCAACAAAGTTCTGCATAAAAGTGATAATATATCATATTGTAGGTGTTTATTACACTTTGCATTCATATTTTGCTGTTTGTTACATTTTTGTTGTGTTTTGCTTGTTTGCAAAAGATGTCTATGAAAGAACTGGTCTGGTGTTCATATGTTGTTAATATTCAGTGTTTTATTGTTCATAGTTAATATTGTAAATCCCACTTTATTTTAATGTGGGTAAAAACACAACACACTGACAAAGCTTAACCTACTGTTCCATAACAATCTACAAGGTTAATATAGCTATTTAATTTGAATTAATTATATTCTATTTAGTTAGTTTATTTTAATGTTAAGGTTGCTACTTTGGAGAGTTCTGTGATCTTGTAATATAAAAATAAAACATATTTTAGAATTTTGTCGATCGAAATGTATGTCACACCTTTTGTTGCCTAAGCAATTGTATTGTTTGTAGCAACAAAGTTCTGCATAAAAGTGATAATATATCATATTGTAGGTGTTTATTACTCTTTGCATTCATATTTTGCTGTTTGCTACATTTTTGTTGTGTTTTGCTTGATTGTAAAAGATGTCTATGGAGGAGCTGGTCTGGTGTTCATATGTTGTTAATATTCAGTGTTTTATTGTTCATAGTTAATATTGTAAATCCCACTTTCTCTATTTTAATGTGGGCCAAAACACAACACACTGACAAAGCTTAACCTATTGTTACTATAACAATCTACAAGGTTAATACAGCTATTTAATTTGAATTAATTATATTCTATTTAGTTAGTGTATTTTAATGTTATGGTTGCTATTGTGGAGAGTTCTGCGATCTTGTAATGTAAAAATAAAACGTATTTTAGAAATGTGTCGATCGAAATGTATGTCACACCTTTTGTTGCCTAAGCAATTGTATTGTTTTTAGCAACAAAGTTCTGCATAAAAGTGATAATACATCATATTTTAGGTGTTTATTACACTTTGCATTCATATTTTGCTGTTTGTTACATTTTTGTTGTGTTTTGCTTGATTGTAAAATATGTCTATGGAGGAGCTGGTCTGGTGTTCATATGTTGTTAATATTCAGTGTTTTATTGTTCATAGTTAATATTGTAAATCCCACTTTCTCTATTTTAATGTGGGTAAAAACACAACACACTGACAAAGCTTAACCTATTGTTCCATAACAATCTACAAGGTTAATATAGCTATTTAATTTGAATTAATTATATTCTATTTAGTTAGTTTATTTTAATGTTAAGGTTGCTACTTTGGAGAGTTCTGTGATCTTGTAATATAAAAATAAAACATATTTTAGAATTTTGTCGATCGAAATGTATGTCACACCTTTTGTTGCCTAAACAATTGTATTGTTTTTAGCAACAAAGTTCTGCATAAAAGTGATAATACATCATATTGTAGGTGTTTATTACTCTTTGCATTCATATTTTGGTGTTTGTTACATTTTTGTTGTGTTTTGCTTGACTGTAAAATATGTCTTATGGAGGAGCTGGTCTGGTGTTCATATGTTGTTAATATTCAGTGTTTTATTGTTCATAGTTAATATTGTAAATCCCACTTTCTTTATTTTAATGTGGGTAAAAACACAACACACTGACAAAGTTTAACCTATTGTTACTATAACAATCTACAAGGTTGATATAGCTATTTAATTTGAATTAATTATATTATATGTAGTTAGTGTATTTTAATGTTAAGATTGCTATTTTGGAGACTTCTGTGATCTTGTAATATAAAAATAAAACATATTTTAGAATTTTGTCGATCGAAATGTATGTCACACCTTTTGTTGCCTAAGCAATTGTATTGTTTTTAGCAACAAAGTTCTGCATAAAAGTGATAATACATCATATTTTAGGTGTTTATTACTCTTTGCATTCATATTTTGCTGTTTGTTACATTTTTGTTGTGTTTTGCTTGATTGTAAAAGATGTCTATGGAGGAGCTGGTCTGGTGTTCATATGTTGTTAATATTCAGTGTTTTATTGTTCATAGTTAATATTGTAAATCCCACTTTATTTTCATGTGGGTAAAAACACAACACACTGACAAAGCTCAACCTATTGTTACTATAACAATCTACAAGGTTAATACAGCTATTTAATTTGTATTAATTCTATTCTATTTAGTTAGTGTATTTTAATGTTAAGGTTGCTATTTTGGAGAGTTCTGTGATCTTGTAATATAAAAATAAAACATATTTTAGAATTTTGTAGATCGAAATGTATGTCACACCTTTTGTTGCCTAAGCAATTGTATTGTTTTTAGCAACAAAGTTCTGCATAAAAGTGATAATATATCATATTGTAGGGGTTTATTACACTTTACATTCATATTTTGCTGTTTGTCTCATTTTTGTTGTGTTTTGCTTGACTGTAAAAGATGTCTATGGAGGAGCTGGTCTGATGTTCATATGTTGTTAATATTCAGTGTTTTATTGTTCATAGTTAATATTGTAAATCCCACTTTCTTTATTTTAATGTGGACCAAAACACAACACACTGACAAAGCTTAACCTATTGTTACTATAACAATCTACAAGGTGAATACAGCTATTTAATTTGAATTAATTATATTCTATTTAGTTAGTGTATTTTAATGTTATGGTTGCTATTTTGGAGAGTTCTGCGATCTTGTAATGTAAAAATAAAACGTATTTTAGAATTTTGTCGATCGAAATGTATGTCACACCTTTTGTTCCCTAAGCAATTGTATTGTTTTTAGCAACAAAGTTCTGCATAAAAGTGATAATATATCATATTGTAGGTGTTTATTACACTTTGCATTCATATTTTGTTGTTTGTTACATTTTTGTTGTGTTTTGCTTGACTGTAAAAGATGTCTATGGAGGAGCTGGTCTGGTGTTCATATGTTGTTAATATTCAGTGTTTTATTCTCATAGTTAATATTGTAAATCCCACTTTATTTTCATGTGGGTAAAAACACAACACACTGACAAAGCTCAACCTATTGTTACTATAACAATCTACAAGGTTAATACAGCTATTTAATTTGTATTAATTCTATTCTATTTAGTTAGTGTATTTTAATGTTAAGGTTGCTATTTTGGAGAGTTCTGTGATCTTGTAATATAAAAATAAAACATATTTTAGAATTTTGTCGATCGAAATGTATGTCACACCTTTTGTTGCCTAAGCAATTGTATTGTTTTTAGCAACAAAGTTCTGGATAAAAGTGATAATATATCATATTTTAGGTGTTTATTACACTTTGCATTCATATTTTGCTGTTTGTTACATTTTTGTTGTGTTTTGCTTGACCTTAAAAGATGTCTATGGAGGAGCCGGTCTGGTGTTCATACGTTGTTAATATTCAGTGTTTTATTGTTCATAGTTAATATTGTAAATCCCACTTTATTTTAATGTGGGTAAAAACACAACACACTGACAAAGCTTAACCTATTGTTACTATAACAATCTACAAGGTTAATACAGCTATTTAATTTGAATTAATTCTATTCTATTTAGTTAGTTTATTTTAATGTTAAGGTTGCTATTTTGGAGAGTTCTGCGATCTTGTAATATAAAAAATAAAACATAGTTTAGAATTTTGTCCATCGAAATGTATGTCACACCTTTTGTTGCCTAAGCAATTGTATTGTTTTTAGCAACAAAGTTCTGCATAAAAGTGATAATATATCATATTTTAGGTGTTTATTACACTTTGCATTCATATTTTGCTGTTTGTTACATTTTTGTTGTGTTTTGCTTGATTGTAAAATATGTCTATGGAGGAGCTGGTCTGATGTTCATATGTTGTTAATATTCAGTGTTTTATTGTTCATAGTTAATATAGTAAATTCCACTTTCTTTATTTGAATGTGGGCAAAAACACAACACACTGACAAAGCTTAACCTATTGTTACTATAACAATCTACAAGGTTAATACAGCTATTTAATTTGAATTAATTCTATTCTATGTAGTTAGTGTATTTTAATGTTAAGGTTGCTATTTTGGAGGGTTCTGCGATCTTGTAATATAAAAATAAAACAGTTTAGAATTTTGTCCATCGAAATGTATGTCACACCTTTTGTTGCTTAAGCAATTGTATTGTTTTTAGCAACAAAGTTCTGCATAAAAGTGATAATACATCATATTTTAGGTGTTTATTACACTTTGCATTCATATTTTGCTGTTTGTTACATTTTTGTTGTGTTTTGCTTGATTGTAAAATATGTCTATGGAGGAGCTGGTCTGGTGTTCATATGTTGTTAATATTCAGTGTTTTATTGTTCATAGTTAATATTGTAAATCCCACTTTCTCTATTTTAATGTGGGTAAAAACACAACACACTGACAAAGCTTAACCTATTGTTCCATAACAATCTACAAGGTTAATATAGCTATTTAATTTGAATTAATTATATTCTATTTAGTTAGTTTATTTTAATGTTAAGGTTGCTACTTTGGAGAGTTCTGTGATCTTGTAATATAAAAATAAAACATATTTTAGAATTTTGTCGATCGAAATGTATGTCACACCTTTTGTTGCCTAAACAATTGTATTGTTTTTAGCAACAAAGTTCTGCATAAAAGTGATAATATATCATATTGTAGGTGTTTATTACACTTTGCATTCATATTTTGCTGTTTGCTACATTTTTGTTGTGTTTTGCTTGATTGTAAAATATGTCTATGGAGGAGCTGGTCTGGTGTTCATATGTTGTCAATATTCAGTGTTTTATTGTTCATAGTTAATATTGTAAATCCCACTTTCTCTATTTTAATGTGGGCAAAAACACAACACACTGACAAAGCTTAACTTATTAGACTATAACAATCTACAAGGTGAATACAGCTATTTAATTTGAATTAATTATATTCTATTTAGTTAGTTTATTTTAATGTTATGGTTGCTATTTTGGAGAGTTCTGTGATCTTGTAATGTAAAAATAATATGTACTTTAGAATGTTGTCGATCGAAATGTATGTCACACCTTTTGTTGGCTAAGCAATTGTATTGTTTTTAGCAACAAAGTTCTGCATAAAAGTGATAATATATCATATTTTAGGTGTTTATTACACTTTGCATTCATATTTTGCTGTTCGCTACATTTTTGTTGTGTTTTGCTTGATTGTAAAAGATGTCTATGGAGGAGCTGGTCTGGTGTTCATATGTTGTTAATATTCAATGTTTTATTGTTCATAGTTAATATTGTAAATCCCACTTTCTCTATTTTAATGTGGGTAAAAACACAACACACTGACAAAGCTTAACCTATTGTTACTATAACAATCTACAAGGTTAATACAGCTATTTAATTTGAATTAATTATATCCTATGTAGTAAGTGTATTTTAATGTTAAGGTTGTTATTTTGGAGAGTTCTGCGATCTTGTAATGTAAAAATAAAACGTATTTTAGAATTTTGTCGATCGAAATGTATGTCACACCTTTTGTTGCCTAAGCAATTGTATTGTTTTTAGCAACAAAGTTTTACATAAAAGTGATAATACATCATATTGTAGGTGTTTATTACCCTTTGCATTCATATTTTGCTGTTTGTTAAATTTTTGTTGTGTTTTGCTTGATTGTAAAAGATGTCTATGGAGGAGCTGGTCTGGTGTTCATATGTTGTTAATATTCAGTGTTTTATTGTTCATAGTTAATATTGTAAATCCCACTTTCTCTATTTTAATGTGGGCCAAAACACATCACACTGACAAAGCTTAACCTATTGTTACTATAACAATCTACAAGGTTAATACAGCCATTTAATTTGAATTAATTCTATTCTATGTAGTTAGTGTATTTTAATGTTAAGGTTGTTATTTTGGAGAGTTCTGCGATCTTGTAATATAAAAATAAAACATATTTTAGAATTTTGTCGATCGAAATGTACGTCACACCTTTTGTTGCCTAAGCAATTGTATTGTTTTTAGCAACAAAGTTCTGCATAAAAGTGATAATATATCATATTTTAGGTGTTTATTACACTTTGCATTCATATTTGTTACATTTTTGTTGTGTTTTGCTTGACTGTAAAAGATGTCTATGGAGGAGCTGGTCTGATGTTCATATGTTGTTAATATTCAGTGTTTTATTGTTCATAGTTAATATTGTAAATTCCACTTTCTTTATTTTAATGTGGGCCAAAACACAACACACTGACAAAGCTTAACTTATTAGACTATAACAATCTACAAGGTGAATACAGCTATTTAATTTTAATTAATTATATTCTATTTAGTTAGTGTATTTTAATGTTATGGTTGCTATTTTGGAGAGTTCTGTGATCTTGTAATATAAAAATAAAACATTTTAGAATTTTGTCGATCGAAATGTATGTCACACCTTTTGTTGCCTAAGCAATTGTATTGTTTTTAGCAACAAAGTTCTACATAAAAGTGATTATATATCATATTGTAGGTGTTTATTACACTTTGCATTCATATCTGGCTGTTTGCTACATTTTTGTTGTGTTTTGCTTGACTGTAAAAGATGTCTATGGAGGAGCTGGTCTGATGTTCATATGTTGTTAATATTCAGTGTTTTATTGTTCATAGTTAATATTGTAAATTCCACTTTCATTATTTTAATGTGGGCCAAAACACAACACACTGACAAAGCTTAACCTATTGTTACTATAACAATCTACAAGGTTAATACAGCTATTTAATTTGTATTAATTCTATTCTATTTAGTTAGTGTATTTTAATGTTAAGGTTGCTATTTTGGAGAGTTCTGTGATCTTGTAATATAAAAATAAAACATATTTTAGAATTTTGTCGATCGAAATGTATGTCACACCTTTTGTTGCCTAAGCAATTGTATTGTTTTTAGCAACAAAGTTCTGGATAAAAGTGATAATATATCATATTTTAGGTGTTTATTACACTTTGCATTCATATTTTGCTGTTTGTTACATTTTTGTTGTGTTTTGCTTGACCTTAAAAGATGTCTATGGAGGAGCTGGTCTGGTGTTCATACGTTGTTAATATTCAGTGTTTTATTGTTCATAGTTAATATTGTAAATCCCACTTTATTTTAATGTGGGTAAAAACACAACACACTGACAAAGCTTAACCTATTGTTACTATAACAATCTACAAGGTTAATACAGCTATTTAATTTGAATTAATTCTATTCTATTTAGTTAGTTTATTTTAATGTTAAGGTTGCTATTTTGGAGAGTTCTGCGATCTTGTAATATAAAAAATAAAACATAGTTTAGAATTTTGTCCATCGAAATGTATGTCACACCTTTTGTTGCCTAAGCAATTGTATTGTTTTTAGCAACAAAGTTCTGCATAAAAGTGATAATATATCATATTTTAGGTGTTTATTACACTTTGCATTCATATTTTGCTGTTTGTTACATTTTTGTTGTGTTTTGCTTGATTGTAAAATATGTCTATGGAGGAGCTGGTCTGATGTTCATATGTTGTTAATATTCAGTGTTTTATTGCTCATAGTTAATATAGTAAATTCCACTTTCTTTATTTGAATGTGGGCAAAAACACAACACACTGACAAAGCTTAACCTATTGTTACTATAACAATCTACAAGGTTAATACAGCTATTTAATTTGAATTAATTCTATTCTATGTAGTTAGTGTATTTTAATGTTAAGGTTGCTATTTTGGAGGGTTCTGCGATCTTGTAATATAAAAATAAAACAGTTTAGAATTTTGTCCATCGAAATGTATGTCACACCTTTTGTTGCTTAAGCAATTGTATTGTTTTTAGCAACAAAGTTCTGCATAAAAGTGATAATACATCATATTTTAGGTGTTTATTACACTTTGCATTCATATTTTGTTGTTTGTTACATTTTTGTTGTGTTTTGCTTGACTGTAAAAGATGTCTATGGAGGAGCTGGTCTGGTGTTCATATGTTGTTAATATTCAGTGTTTTATTCTCATAGTTAATATTGTAAATCCCACTTTATTTTCATGTGGGTAAAAACACAACACACTGACAAAGCTCAACCTATTGTTACTATAACAATCTACAAGGTTAATACAGCTATTTAATTTGTATTAATTCTATTCTATTTAGTTAGTGTATTTTAATGTTAAGGTTGCTATTTTGGAGAGTTCTGTGATCTTGTAATATAAAAATAAAACATATTTTAGAATTTTGTCGATCGAAATGTATGTCACACCTTTTGTTGCCTAAGCAATTGTATTGTTTTTAGCAACAAAGTTCTGGATAAAAGTGATAATATATCATATTTTAGGTGTTTATTACACTTTGCATTCATATTTTGCTGTTTGTTACATTTTTGTTGTGTTTTGCTTGACCTTAAAAGATGTCTATGGAGGAGCTGGTCTGGTGTTCATACGTTGTTAATATTCAGTGTTTTATTGTTCATAGTTAATATTGTAAATCCCACTTTATTTTAATGTGGGTAAAAACACAACACACTGACAAAGCTTAACCTATTGTTACTATAACAATCTACAAGGTTAATACAGCTATTTAATTTGAATTAATTCTATTCTATTTAGTTAGTTTATTTTAATGTTAAGGTTGCTATTTTGGAGAGTTCTGCGATCTTGTAATATAAAAAATAAAACATAGTTTAGAATTTTGTCCATCGAAATGTATGTCACACCTTTTGTTGCCTAAGCAATTGTATTGTTTTTAGCAACAAAGTTCTGCATAAAAGTGATAATATATCATATTTTAGGTGTTTATTACACTTTGCATTCATATTTTGCTGTTTGTTACATTTTTGTTGTGTTTTGCTTGATTGTAAAATATGTCTATGGAGGAGCTGGTCTGATGTTCATATGTTGTTAATATTCAGTGTTTTATTGCTCATAGTTAATATAGTAAATTCCACTTTCTTTATTTGAATGTGGGCAAAAACACAACACACTGACAAAGCTTAACCTATTGTTACTATAACAATCTACAAGGTTAATACAGCTATTTAATTTGAATTAATTCTATTCTATGTAGTTAGTGTATTTTAATGTTAAGGTTGCTATTTTGGAGGGTTCTGCGATCTTGTAATATAAAAATAAAACAGTTTAGAATTTTGTCCATCGAAATGTATGTCACACCTTTTGTTGCTTAAGCAATTGTATTGTTTTTAGCAACAAAGTTCTGCATAAAAGTGATAATACATCATATTTTAGGTGTTTATTACACTTTGCATTCATATTTTGTTGTTTGTTACATTTTTGTTGTGTTTTGCTTGACTGTAAAAGATGTCTATGGAGGAGACGGTCTGGTGTTCATATGTTGTCAATATTCAGTGTTTTATTGTTCATAGTTAATATTGTAAATCCCACTTTCTCTATTTTAATGTGGGCCAAAACACAACACACTGACAAAGCTTAACCTATTGTTACTATAACAATCTACAAGGTTAATACAGCTATTTAATTTGAATTAATTATATTCTATTTAGTTAGTGTATTTTAATGTTATGGTTGCTATTTTGGAGAGTTCTGCGATCTTGTAATATAAAAATAAAACATAGTTTAGAATTTTGTCCATCGAAATGTATGTCACACCTTTTGTTGCCTAAGCAATTGTATTGTTTTTAGCAACAAAGCTCTGCATAAAAGTGATAATATATCATATTGTAGGTGTTTATTACACTTTGCATTCATATTTTGCTGTTTGTTACATTTTTGTTGTGTTTTGATGATTGTAAAAGATGTCTATGGAGGAGCTGGCCTGGTGTTCATATGTTGTTAATATTCAGTGTTTTATTGTTCATAGTTAATATTGTGAATCCCACTTCCTTTATTTTAATGTGGGCCAAAACACAACACACTGACAAAGCTTAACCTATTGTTACTATAACAATCTACAAGGTTAATATAGCTATTTAATTTTAATTAATTCTATTCTATTTAGTTAGTTTATTTTAATGTTAAGGTTGCTATTTTGGAGAGTTCTGCGATCTTGTAATGTAAAAATAAAACGTATTTTAGAATTTTGTCGATCGAAATGTATGTCACACCTTTTGTTGCCTAAGCAATTGTATTGTTTTTAGCAACAAAGTTCTACATAAAAGTGATTATATATCATATTGTAGGTGTTTATTACACTTTGCATTCATATCTGGCTGTTTGCTACATTTTTGTTGTGTTTTGCTTGATTGTAAAATATGTCTATGGAGGAGCTGGTCTGATGTTCATATGTTGTTAATATTCAGTGTTTTATTGTTCATAGTTAATATTGTAAATCCCACTTTATTTTAATGTGGGTAAAAACACAACACACTGACAAAGCTTAACCTATTGTTACTATAACAATCTACAAGGTTAATACAGCTATTTAATTTGAATTAATTCTATTCTATTTAGTTAGTGTATTTTAATGTTATGGTTGCTATTTTGGCGAGTTCTGTGATCTTGTAATGTAAAAATAAAACGTATTTTAGAATTGTGTCGATGGAAATGTATGTCACACCTTTTGTTGCCTAAGCAATTGTATTGTTTTTAGCAACAAAGCTCTGCATAAAAGTGACAATATATCATATTTTAGGTGTTTATTACACTTTGCATTCATATTTTTCTGTTTGTTACATTTTTGTTGTGTTTTGCTTGACTGTAAAAGATGTCTATGAAGGAGCCGGTCTGGTGTTCATATGTTGTCAATATTCAGTATTTTATTGTTCATAGTTAATATTGTAAATCCCACTTTCTTTATTTTAATGTGGGCACAAACACAACACACTGACAAAGCTTAACCTATTGTTACTATAACAATCTACAAGGTTAATACAGCTATTTAATTTGAATTAATTATATTCTATTTAGTTAGTGTATTTTAATGTTATGGTTGCTATTTTGGAGAGTTCTGCGATCTTGTAATATAAAAACAAAACATATTTTAGAATTTTGTCGATCGAAATGTATGTCACACCTTTTGTTGCTTAAGCAATTGTATTGTTTTTAGCAACAAAGCTCTGCATAAAAGTGATAATATATCATATTTTAGGTGTTTATTACACTTTGCATTCATGTTTTGCTGTTTGTCTCATTTTTGTTGTGTTTTGCTTGACTGTAAAAGATGTCTATGGAGGAGCTGGTCTGATGTTCATATGTTGTTAATATTCAGTGTTTTATTGTTCATAGTTAATATTGTAAATCCCACTTTCTCTATTTTAATGTGGGCAAAAACACAACACACTGACAAAGCTTAACCTATTGTTACTATAACAATCTACAAGGTTAATACAGCTATTTAATTTTAATTAATTATATTCTATTTAGTTAGTTTATTTTAATGTTAAGGTTGCTATTTTGGAGAGTTCTGCGATCTTGTAATGTAAAAATAAAACATATTTTAGAATTTTGTCGATCGAAATGTATGTCACACCTTTTGTTGCCTAAGCAATTGTATTGTTTTTAGCAACAAAGTTCTACATAAAAGTGATTATATATCATATTGTAGGTGTTTATTACACTTTGCATTCATATCTGGCTGTTTGCTACATTTTTGTTGTGTTTTGCTTGATTGTAAAAGATGTCTATGGAGGAGCTGGTCTGGTGTTCATATGTTGTTAATATTCAGTGTTTTATTGTTCATAGTTAATATTGTAAATCCCACTTTCTTTATTTTAATGTGGGCAAAAACACAACACACTGACAAAGCTTAACCTATTGTTACTATAACAATCTACAAGGTTAATACAGCTATTTAATTTAAATTAATTATATTCTATTTAGTTAGTGTATTTTAATGTTATGGTTGCTATTTTGGAGAGTTCTGCGATCTTGTAATATAAAAATAAAACATATTTAAGAATTTTGTCGATCGAAATGTACGTCACACCTTTTGTTGCCTAAGCAATTGTATTGTTTTTAGCAACAAAGTTCTGCATAAAAGTGCTAATATATCATATTGTAGGTGTTTATTACACTTTGCATTCATATTTTGCTGTTTGTTACATTTTTGTTGTGTTTTGCTTGACTGTAAAAGATGTCTATGGAGGAGCTGGTCTGGTGTTCATATGTTGTTAATATTCAGTGTTTTATTGTTCATAGTTAATATTGTAAATCCCACTTTATTTTAATGTGGGCAAAAACACAACACACTGACAAAGCTTAACCTATTGTTACTATAACAATCTACAAGGTTAATACAGCTATTTAATTTGAATTAATTATATTATATTTAGTTAGTTTATTTTAATGTTAAGGTTGTTATTTTGGAGAGTTCTGCGATCTTGTAATATAAAAATAAAACATTTTAGAATTTTGTCGATGGAAATGTATGTCACACCTTTTGTTGGCTAAGCAATTGTATTGTTTTTAGCAACAAAGCTCTGCATAAAAGTGATAATATATCATATTTTAGGTGTTTATTACACTTTGCATTCATATTTTGCTGTTTGCTACATTTTTGTTGTGTTTTGCTTGATTGTAAAAGATGTCTATGGAGGAGCTGGTCTGGTGTTCATATGTTGTTAATATTCAGTGTTTTATTGTTCATAGAAATATTGTAAATCCCACTTTATTTTAATGTGGGTAAAAACACAACACACTGACAAAGCTTAACCTATTGTTACTATAACAATCTACAAGGTTAATACAGCTATTTAATTTGAATTAATTATATTCTATTTAGTTAGTTTATTTTAATGTTAAGGTTGTCATTTTGGAGAGTTCTGTGATCTTAAAAATAAAACGTATTTTAGAATTGTGTCTATCGAAATGTATGTCACACCTTTTGTTGCCTAAGCAATTGTATTGTTTTTAGCAACAAAGCTCTGCATAAAAGTGATAATATATCATATTTTAGGTGTTTAATACACTTTGCATTCATATTTTGCTGTTTGTTACATTTTTGTTGTGTTTTGCTTGACTGTAAAATATGTCTATAGAGGAGCTGGTCTGGTGTTCATATGTTGTTAATATTCAATGTTTTATTGTTCATAGTTAATATTGTAAATCCCACTTCCTTTATTTTAATGTGGGTAAAAACACAACACACTGACAAAGCTCAACCTATTACTACTATAACAATCTACAAGGTTAATATAGCTATTTAATTTGAATTAATTATATTCTATTTAGTTAGTGTATTTTAATGTTAAGATTGTTATTTTGGAGAGTTCTGCGATCTTGTAATATAAAAATAAAACATGTTTTAGAATTTTGTCGATCGAAATGTATGTCACACATTTTGTTGCCTAAGCAATTGTATTGTTTTTAGCAACAAAGTTCTGCATAAAAGTGATAATATATTACACTTTGCATTCATATTTTAAAGTTTGTCTCATTTTTGTTGTGTTTTGCTTGACTGTAAAAGATGTCTATGGAGGAGCTGGTCTGGTGTTCATACGTTGTTAATATTCAGTGTTTTATTGTTCATAGTTAATGTTGTAAATCCCACTTTATTTTAATGTGGGTAAAAACACAACACACTGACAAAGCTTAACCTATTTTTACAATAACAATCTACAAGGTTAATACAGCTATTTAATTTGAATTAATTCTATTCTATTTAGTTAGTTTATTTTAATGTTAAGGTTGTTATTTTGGAGAGTTCTGTGATCTTGTAATATAAAAATAAAACATGTTTTAGAATTTTGTCGATCGAAATGTATGTCACACATTTTGTTGCCTAAGCAATTGTATTGTTTTTAGCAACAAAGTTCTGCAAAAAAGTGATAATATATCATATTGTAGGTGTTTATTACACTTTGCATTCATATTTTGCTGTTTGTTACATTTTTGTTGTGTTTTGCTTGATTGTAAAATATGTCTATAGAGGAGCTAGTCTGGTGTTCATATGTTGTTAATATTCAGTGTTTTATTGTTCATAGTTAATATTGTAAATCCCACTTTCTCTATTTTAATGTGGGCCAAAACACAACACACTGACAAAGCTTAACCTATTGTTACTATAACAATCTACAAGGTTAATACAGCTATTTAATCTGAATTAATTCTATTCTATGTAGTTAGTGTATTTTAATGCTATGGTTGCTATTTTGGAGAGTTCTGTGATCTTGTAATATAAAAATAAAACATATTTTAGAATGTTGTCGATCGAAATGTATGTCACACCTTTTGTTGCTTAAGCAATTGTATTGTTTTTAGCAACAAAGCTCTGCATAAAAGTGATAATATATCATATTGTAGGTGTTTATTACACTTTGCATTCATATTTGTTACATTTTTGTTGTGTTTTGCTTGATTGTAAAAGATGTCTATGGAGGAGCTGGTCTGGTGTTCATATGTTGTTAATATTCAGTGTTTTATTGCTCATAGTTAATATTGTAATCTTTATTTTAATGCACATTTTGGGTGTCCCATTCAGTAAAAAAACCCTGTAAATTTCCATTCCTTTTTTTGAGGTGGTCTCTCGTATCGTTTTTAGGGCTCTCTGTACATATAATTTATACACCCAGACACATTTTTTTCTCTCAATCTGCCCCCCCCCCCGAGTCAAAATATTTGCCCAAAGTCTGAAGAGTGTGGAGATGTCCTCACGCTTGACCTGACACTAGCGGAAGCGCATAAACAACTTCTCACGACGGAATGCAGTGGTGTGTGCGTCACTGGCCGTGGCCAGGCAATAATATCCATCTAAGGACGCACCGCCAGTCCAAAAATACATGAAATGTCTTATTTTGTGGGGCTGGCGCTAGGAAACCCCACAGGGGGGATCATTCTCCCAGGCCAGAGCTATTCCGGACTTGGGAACTGTATCAACTTCTGCAAAAAGCATGCGAGTGCAAAGGTGTGTACCGGGACAATGGTGTGGTCAGGCTCACGTCACTGACCAGTGGATGCAGCTGTGAAAGGGAACCAGAAGCTAAATATCGCTTTGCTCCGTGCAATAAAGACAAAAAGAAGGGGAGGGAGTGACGTTCTTTCGGTCACTTTTCAGCGGGGGCAATGAAAGGTTTGAACTTTAGTGATGCAGCACCGGGACAATGCGGCCATAAATTCAAGAGGGATATAAATAACTTCCAATCTCGGTACCGGCCATTGAAACCTAACAATGTGTTATCCGTCTCCGAGCTTGAACCGAAACAATGAGACTTTGAAGGACCACAGTACACACAAGACACTCGTAAACGTGCTAGCATTTTAGATCCTGCTAACGAGGCTAGCTTCATTCACACTCCTGCAAACATCGCGCAGGGCACGGTTTAGTAAGTACGAATTGTTTTAGTTATATTGTAAAACTTACAAACGTTGCTCGGAGTGACTAATGGAGAATCATTTTGAGCAGAAACGCTATGGACGGCTATTAGACGGAATGGCGCTTTACTTCCGGTTGAAAGCTCAGTCTAAACCAGGGGTCTCAGACACGCGGCCCGCGGGCCAAATGCGGCCCGCGAGATGTTATTTTGCGGCCCATACCTTAATATGCAAATTTAATGTTAGCGCGGTCCGCAAGTTTTATATGAATGCCGCTTAACAGCTCTCCCGATTTTTCCGGGAGACTCCCGAATTTTCAGGGCAACCGTTCTCTCGAATGTCTGCCGATTTTCACCCAAACAACAATATTAAGGGTGTGCCTTGATGGCACTGCCTTTAGCGCCCTTATGGCGTCACATCAGTGCCAAAAATCCGAGCGCATAAAAACTGTTATCACGCGCTGATTCTCCACTTCGTGCGCGCGCGCAACACCATTTTGCGTGCGCGTGGTGCCTTTTTGCGCGCGCGCGGTGCCTTTCTGCGCGCGCGCGCAACGCTTTTCTGCGCGCTCTCTGTGTACTCCTGGCATCTCTCCTCGCGCTGTCATGTTTCTTTTTGGCACTTTGGGGGCGGGTATGCTTAGACGGCCCCTTCTTTCTGATTGGTCAGGCGAAAAATGCTGAAAAATGCTCAGAGCCAATCAGATGTACAGCAGGGCGGGTCATCGTCAATATGTATCAAGATTTACGGAGGAAGAAGTGGATAAAAAAATTGTCGCGCGCTGATGAAGGTTATTTCATACCACATAAACACAATACAGGGTAATACAAAATGTGAGCCAAATAAATAATAAGACAACAAACACCATAATCACATCTTTCAGCCAGAACTGGTCCACCAGCAATAACATTATTTTATATTTTCACTTCTTCTTGAACATTTGTTTTCTAATTTATGGAATTTCTTTTGATTCAGCCATAAAATTAATGAAATAATCTTTGAATTTTGTTTTTAAAATGTTAAAAATAGCTTTTAATAATGTATTCTGAAACAGTTTAAAATAATCAGAGAACTGACTAACACTGACCCTACACAACTATGTTGCACAATTAAGTCATTTTTTTTTTAAAGCGAAAGAGGTCATTTCAACAGGTACAGCATCCTATGTCATATCTACATGTAATAAGATTTGTAACAAGGCAAACCGTTTGTAAATTGGTCGAAAATCGAGCAAGTTATGGTAATTTAATTAGTACATGTACCATTGACATCAATGTAATGATTGAGGCTAGATGTCCGAGGTAAGATGGCTACAACGTTGCTACGCTGGAGAATGATTGGTCGTATGAAAAATGCAGAAAGAAGGGGCCGTCTAAGCATACCCGCCCCCAAAGTGCCAAAAAGAAACATGACAGCGCGAGGAGAGATGCCAGGAGTACACAGAGAGCGCGCAGAAAAGTGTCGCGCGCGCAAAAAGGCAACACACGCGCGCAAAATGGTGTCGCGCGCGCGCGCACGAAGTGGAGAATCAGCGCGCGATAATAGTTTTTATGCGCTCGGATTTTTGGCACTAATGTGACGCCATACGCCCTCTACAACCTGTACAAACAGCGTGCCAGCCCAGTCACATGTTGTATTTGGCTTCTGTACACACACACACGTAAGTGACCGCAAGACATACTTGGTCAACAGCCGTACAAGGTCACACTGAGGGTGGCCGTATAAACAACTTTAACACTGTGACAAATATGCGCCACACTGTGAACCCACACCAAACAAGAATGACAAACATATTTCGGGAGAACGCATACCGTACTTTCCGCACTATTAGCCGCACCTAAAAACCACAAATTTACTCAAAAGCTGACAGTGCGGCTTTTAACCCGGTGCGCTTTATATATGGATTAATATTACGATTCATTTTCATAAAGTTTCGATCTCGCAACTACGGTAAACAGCCGCCATCTTTTTTCCCGGTAGAACAGGAAGCGCTTCTTCTTCTACGCAAGCAACCGCCAAGGTAAGCACCCGCCCCCATAGAACAGGAAGCGCTTCTTCTTAGACTGTAAGCAACCACCCGCCCGCATAGAAGAAGAAAAAGCGCGCGGATATTACCGTACCGGTACGTTTCATTTCCTTTGTGTGTTTACATCTGTAAAGACCACAAAATGGCTCCTACTAAGCGTCAGGGATCCGGTTCATGAAAAGACGCAATCTCTCCATCCGCACACGGATTACTATTTCACAGCAACTGATATTCCTGTGAACCGCACTGTGGATACAACGGGAGCACGTACGGTGAATATTCGCACCACAGGGAATGAGAAGTCATCCTTGACTGTGGTTCTAGCTTGCCATGCTAATGGCCAGAAACTTCCACCCATGGTGATATTCAAAAGGAAGACCTTGCCAAAAGAGACCTTTCCAGCCGGCGTCATCATAAAAGCTAACTCGAAGGGATGGATGAAGAAAAGATGAGCGAGTGGTTAAGGTAAGTTTAAGTTTACGCGAAGAGGCCGGGTGGCTTTTTTCACGCAGCTCTGTCCATGTTGATATACGATTCCATGCGCGCCCACATCACGCTGGTTTTAATATATTGTTAAAGTTTGACTGACCTATTTGACTGTTTTTTTGACATTCCTTTAGCGCAGTTAGATGCGGCTTACAACACGGGGCGGCTTATAGGTGGACAAAGTTTTGAAATATGCCGTTCATTGAAGGCGCGGCTTATAACCCAGGGCGGCTTATGGTGCGGAAAATACGGTACTTGCCAACCTTGAGACCTCCGATTTTGGGAGGTGGGGGGTGGGGGGTGGTTGGCGTGGTTAAGATATATATATATAAGAAATACTTGACTTTCAGTGAATTCTAGCTATATATATATTTTTTATTACATATATATATATATATATATATATATATATATATATATATATATATATATATATACATACATATATACAGTATATAAATAAATAAATAAATAAAATAAATACTTGAATTTCAGTGTTCATTTATTTACACATATACACACACATAACACTCATCTACTCATTGTTGAGTTAAGGGTTGAATTGTCCATCCTTGTTCTATTCTCTGTCACTATTTCAGAACACACACATTATACACATATACATTATAAAATCAATAAGAAAACGGGGGCTCTAATTTGGGAGTCTGAATTAGGATCAGAAGTTCCTATATAAACATTGCGCACTCACGTCACCTTTTTATATTGATTACTGCAGCTGTGCACTGGATTCATTCACAACACTTTAGAGTTAGGCTCCACCATCAGAATGTGTACTTAAACTTATAAAGATCACATGGATATTATTCAGTGAGTTGATTCACCAAAACTAACCTGTTATACAGGAGGAAAAAGCACACAGGACGTTTCAATTGTTCACAGACTGGTCGCGCTCATCAGAATGACAAGACACTTCCGGTCTGCAGGTGATCGCATTCAATTGGGAAGAAACGCCCTACTGCCCCCTACTGATCAATGTGAATACTGATAAATGTGTAATGACAGCTCCAAAAACGAATTCAAACCACAAAATAAAATAAATAAATCAACACAAAAATGTGACACATTATGGGTGGGTCACATATGCATGTACAGTAGATGGCAGTATTGTCCTGTTTAAAAGTGTCACAACATTGCTGTTTACGGCAGACGAACTGCTTTACGGTAGACGAAAACTTGACTGCTGTTGTTGTGTGTTGTTACCGCGCTGGGAGGACGTTAATGAAACTGCCTAACAATAAACACACATAAGAAACCAAGAACTCGCCCTCGATCATTAGCTGTTTATATTGTGGGAAAGCGGACGCGTGAACAGGCTGTCAACACGTCACTCAGGTCCGCATGGAGCTGGAGGGGGCGTGGCCTCCAGCTCCGCCTGAATTTCGGGAGATTTTCGGGAGAAAATTTGTCCCGGGAGGTTTTCGGGAGAGGCGCTGAATTTCGGGAGTCTCCCGGAAAATCCGGGAGGGTTGGCAAGTATGGGAGAACGTCCGCACCGTAACACAACAGAAGAAATACCCAGAACACCTTGCAGCCCTAACTCTTCCGGGCGACAATATACACCCCCACACATCAACCCCCCCTCCGTGCGTCGGTTGAGGTGGGCAGGGGTTGGGGGGGGGGGGGGGGGGGTTTGGTGGTAGCGGGGGTGTATATTGTCGCCCGGAAGAGTTAGGGCTGCAACTGGTTCTGGGTATTGGTTCTGTTGTGTTTATGTTGTGTTACGGTGCGGATGTTCTCCCGAAAAAGTGTTTGTCATTCTTGTTTGGTGTGGGTTCACAGTGTGGCGCATATTTGTAACAGTGTTAAAGTTGTTTATACGGCCACCCTCAGTCTGACCTGTTGCCCCGGGAGATTGTCGGGAGGGGCACTGAAATTCATACCAAGTCATACCAAAGACTATAAAAATGGGAGCCATTACCTCCCTGCTTGGCACTCAGCATCAAGGCTTGAAATTGGGGGTTAAATCACCAAAATGATTTCCGAGCGCGGCCATCGCTGCTGCTTACTGCTCCCCTCACCTCCCAGGGGGTGATCAAGGGGATGGGTCAAATGCAGAGGACAAATTTCACCACACCTAGTGTGTGTGTGTGTGTGACAATCATTGATACTTTAACTTTAACAAAAGTGCAGATTCCAACCATTGAAATACTCTGTATAGCCCAGAGGTCGGCAACCCGCGGCTCTTTGATCACTCTGATGCGGCTCAGCAGCTTACTTGCTGAACCCCCCCAATTTTCCCGTGAGACTTCCGGATTTCAGTGCCTCTCGCAGAAAACTCCCGGGATTAATATTCACCGATTTTCACCCTTACAGCAATAATAAGGGCGTGCCATGATGGTACAACATTTGGCGCCCTCTACAATCTGTATTAACAGCATGCCAGCCCAACACTTGTTATACAATATACATCCTCTGCTTGCACACATACATGACAGCAAGGCATACTTGGTCAACAGCCACACAGGTTACACTGACGGTGGTCATATAAAACAACTTTTAACACTATTACTAATAATGCGCCACACTTTGAACCAAAACCAAACAAGAATGACAAACACATTTCGGGAGAACATCTGCACCTTAACACAACATAAACACATCAGAACAAACACCCAGAATCCCATGCAGCCCTGACTCTTCCGGGCTACATTAAAGTTAAAGTTAAAGTACCAATGATTGTCACACACACACTAGGTGTGGCGAGATTATTCTCTGCATTTGACCCATCACCCTTGATCACCCCCTGGGAGGTGAGGGGAGCAGTGGGCAGCAGCGGTGGCTGCGCCCGGGAATCATTTTGGTGATTTAACCCCCAATTCCAACCCTTGATGCTGAGTGCCAAGCAGGGAGGTAATGGGTCCCATTTTTTTTATAGTCTTTGGTATGACTCGGCCGGGGGTTTGAACTCACAACCTACCGATCTCAGGGCGGACACTCTAACCACTAGGCCACTGAGTACCCTGCTACCACCAAACCCCGCCCCCACCCGGGGGCGGTATAGCTCGGTTGGTAGAGTGGCCGTGCCATCAACTTGAGGGTTGCAGGTTCGATCCCCGCTTCCGCCATCCTAGTCACTGCCGTTGTGTCCTTGGGCAAGACACTTTACCCACCAGCTCCCAGTGCCACCCACACTGGTTTAAATGTAACTTAGATATTGGGTTTTCACTATGTAAAGCGCTTTGAGTCACTAGAGAAAAGCGCTATATAAATATAATTCACTTCACTTCACTTCACCCCAACCCTGCTCCCTCACACATCAACCCCCCCCCCCCTCTCTCTCTCTGTGCGTCGGTTGAGGTGGGCGGGGTTTGGTGGGGGGGTGTATAATGTATCCCGGAAGAGTTAGGGCTGCATGGGATTCTGGGTATTTGTCCTGTTGTGTTTATGTTGTGTTACGGTGCAGATGTTCTCCCGAAATTTGTTTGTCATTCTTGTTTGTTGTGTGTTCACAGTGTGGCGCATTAATAGTAAGAGTGCTAAAGTTTTTTTTTTAATACCGCCACCGTCAGTGTGACCTGTGTGGTTGTTGAACAAGTATGCCTTGCTGTCACCTACGTGATCAAGCGGAAGCCCCATACAACGTTTTTTGCGGCTCCCATTGTTTTCTATCATTTGTGAAACTGGTCAAAATGGCTCTTTGACTGGTAAAGGTTGCCGACCCCTGGTATAGTCCAAGACTTCCGGTCATTAGAAAACATCACTTTCCATCTTAAAGATCTACAAAAAAAAATATTTGGGAATGCCTGGCGGGCCAGATTGAAAAGCTTAGCATGCGGCCCCCCCCCCCGGGGCCTTACTTTGCCCAGGTCTGGTCTATAGAATACATTCTCTTCTGAGGGGTTTTGGAATGAGCTTGAAGCACAACACAGCCTTGATACTTTCCTCAATAGTGCACGGTTTGTTTTCAACGTCCTAATCAGGCTAAGTCCCCTAAATCTGCCTTTTCCTGTATTTAGCCGGAACAAGCTCTCCAGTGGGAGTACTCAGTCACATGTCATCAGCACATTCGCAGAACTCAGCCTGTGTTTACAGAACCATCTTAAAAAAAAAACCAGGGCATTCAGAAGTAATATCATTTTACAGCGAACCGGTTTCTTTTGTCAGGCGGTGAGAGTTTGACAGCTAATGACACAGTAACATGACTGTGAAGTCTCTCAAGCTCCATAAAATGTTGCTATTCCTAGTTCAAGTAGAGTAGATCCCCGTCTATTCCAGGTACACTCTTAGAAATAAAAGTGCTAAGTAGAACCATATATGGTTCTTCGGCTCGTCCTCATAGGAGAACCCTTTTTGGCTCCAGGTAGAACCTTTTTATAAAGGTTCCACCTGGAACCCTTTTGGAGGGTTCTACCTAGAACTGTGTGTGTAAGGTTCCACCCAGAACCCCCCCCCCCCATGAGAGGTTCTACAAAGAACCCACGCAGGGAGTTCCACTAAGAACCCTTTCGTATTTCAAGGGTTTCATCTAGAACCCACACAGGGAGTTCCACTAAGAACCCTTTTGTATTTCAAGACTTTCATCTAGAACCCACGCAGGGAGTTCCACTAAGAACCCTTTCGTATTTCAAGGGTTTCATCTAGAACCCACACAGGGAGTTCCACTAAGAACCCTTTCGTTTGTCAAGGGTTTCATCTAGAACCTATGCAGGGAGTTCCACTAAGAACCCTTTTGTATTTCAAGACTTTCATCTGGAACCCACGCAGGGAGTTCCACTAAGAACCCTTTCGTATTTCAAGGGTTTCATCTAGAACCCACACAGGGAGTTCCACTAAGAACCCTTTCGTTTGTCAAGGGTTTCATCTAGAACCCATGCAGGGAGTTCCACTAAGAACCCTTTCATGTTTCAAGGGTTTCATCTAGAACCCACACAGGGAGTTCCACAAAGAACTCTTTCGTATTTCAAGGGTTTCATCTAGAACCCACACAGGGAGTTCCACTAAGAACCCTTTCGTTTGTCAAGGGTTTCATCTAGAACCTATGCAGGGAGTTCCACTAAGAACCCTTTCATGTTTCAAGGGTTTCATCTAGAACTCACACAGGGAGTTCCACAAAGAACTCTTTCATGTTTCAAGACTTTCATCTGGAACCCACGCAGGGAGTTCCACTAAGAACCCTTTCGTATTTCAAGGGTTTCATCTAGAACCTACACAGGGAGTTCCACTAAGAACCCTTTCGTTTGTCAAGGGTTTCATCTAGAACTCACACAGGGAGTTCCACAAAGAACTCTTTCATGTTTCAAGACTTTCATCTGGAACCCACGCAGGGAGTTCCACTAAGAACCCTTTCGTATTTCAAGGGTTTCATCTAGAACCTACACAGGGAGTTCCACTAAGAACCCTTTCGTTTGTCAAGGGTTTCATCTAGAACCTATGCAGGGAGTTCCACTAAGAACCCTTTTGTATTTCAAGACTTTCATCTGGAACCCACGCAGGGAGTTCCACTAAGAACCCTTTCGTATTTCAAGGGTTTCATCTAGAACCCACACAGGGAGTTCCACTAAGAACCCTTTCATTTGTCAAGGGTTTCATCTAGAACCTATGTAGGGAGTTCCACTAAGAACCCTTTCATGTTTCAAGGGTTTCATCTAGAACCCACACAGGGAGTTCCACAAAGAACTCTTTCGTATTTCAAGGGTTTCATCTAGAACCCACACAGGGAGTTCCACTAAGAACCCTTTCGTTTGTCAAGGGTTTCATATAGAACCTATGCAGGGAGTTCCACTAAGAACCCTTTCATGTTTCAAGGGTTTCATCTAGAACTCACACAGGGAGTTCCACAAAGAACTCTTTCATGTTTCAAGACTTTCATCTGGAACCCACGCAGGGAGTTCCACTAAGAACCCTTTCGTATTTCAAGGGTTTCATCTAGAACCTACACAGGGAGTTCCACTAAGAACCCTTTCGTTTGTCAAGGGTTTCATCTAGAACCTATGCAGGGAGTTCCACTAAGAACCCTTTTGTATTTCAAGACTTTCATCTGGAACCCACGCAGGGAGTTCCACTAAGAACCCTTTCGTATTTCAAGGGTTTCATCTAGAACCCACACAGGGAGTTCCACTAAGAACCCTTTCATTTGTCAAGGGTTTCATCTAGAACCTATGCAGGGAGTTCCACTAAGAACCCTTTCATGTTTCAAGGGTTTCATCTAGAACTCACACAGGGAGTTCCACAAATAACTCTTTCATTTGTCAAGGGTTTCATCTAGAACCTATGCAGGGAGTTCCACTAAGAACCCTTTCATGTTTCAAGGGTTTCATCTAGAACTCACACAGGGAGTTCCACAAAGAACTCTTTCATGTTTCAAGGGTTTCATCTAGACCCGACACAGGGGGTTCTAAAAACATCCCTTTTCAAAGGTTTTCACCGATAACCGTCTTGTCTTCTGAGGGTTCTATAAAGAACCATATTGTATTCTACAGATCAGTTTAGTTCATATTATATTGTGGTCATTTATCATGTTGACATTGAACAAACATTTTAATGAGAAAAACATTTATTTAAAGATAGGCACCATTATTGGCAAATGTTATCAGGAAGTATGTCCCTGGTGACACAGGATCTTACCCATGCTTTCAACAATCCCTGAAGAACTCTTTCTTCCAAAAACGGTTCTCTGGATCAAAATAGTTCTTACTGGAACCCTTAGTGTTAGTGAGAACCCTTTTAAAACCAATTATTCAGAAAAGGGGTTTTAAAGGGTTCTCTGGATCAAAATGGTTCTTACTGGAACCATTAGCGTTACCAAGAACCCTTGAAAACCCCTTTCTTCGGGAAAGGGTTTTTCAGAAGCAAATGGTTCCAGTTAGAACCTCAGCCCTTGTAGAAGAACCCTTTTAGAACCCTTATTTCTAAGAGTGTACACCATTTACATATTTGTGGATTTTTTTCAGTTTTTCATTGGAAATAGTTTGTATGGTAAGTGGAAAGACTTGCCCTCAATTCACTCCACATTTTCCAGGAGGAAGATGTTACGATGTCTCTATATTGTAGGTCTGTCATTGCTTCTTAATTAGGATGTAACAAATACCTGTATCAATGACAAACCCTGGTCAATTTCTAGACGGTTAGTATTTTAATCATTGTAGAACGGCTCATTTACTTAAGACACAGCCAGCGCGTGGGTTGCATCCATTCATCCATCTACAAAACCCAAAACCAGTGAAGTTGAATAGTAGTAGAATAAAAATTAAAATACAACATTTCTGTCAACGGAAATTTGCGTCAGCCTTTGATAGTAGGCTAATATAGCTAATATAGACACTTACATCATGTGTTGCCTTCATTATAACACTTATATAAGACTTTTAAAGTCATTTTGATAGTAGGCTAATATAGACACTTACATCATGTGTTGCCTTCATTATAACACTTATATAAGACTTTTAAAGTCATTTTGATAGTAGGCTAATATAGACACTTACATCATGTGTTGTCTTCTTTATAACACTTATATAAGACTTTTAAAGTCATTTTGATAGTAGGCTAATATAGCTAATATAGACACTTACAGCATGCGTTGTCTTCATTATAACACTTATATAAGACTTTTAAAGTAATTTTCATAGTAGGCTAATGTAGACACTTATATCATGTGTTGTCTTCATTATAACACTTACATATGACTTTTAAAGTAATTTTCATAGTAGGCTAATATAGACACTTACATCATGTGTTGTCTTCATTATAACACTTATATAAGACTTTTAAAGTCATTTTGATAGTAAGCTAATATAGACACTTACATCATGTGTTGTCTTCATTATAACACTTATATACGACTTTTAAAGTCATTTTGATAGTAGGCTAATATAGACACTTACATCATGTGTTGTCTTCATTATAACACTTATATAAGACGTTTAAAGTCATTTTGATAGTAGGCTAATATAGACACTTACATCATGTGTTGTCTTCATTATAACACTTATATAAGACTTTTAAAGTAATTTTGATAGTAGGCTAATATAGACACTTACATCATGTGTTGTCTTCATTATAACACTTATATAAGACTTTTAAAGTCATTTTGATACTAGGCTAATATAGACACTTACATCATGTGTTGCCTTCATTATAACACTTATATAATACTTTTAAAGTAATTTTCATAGTAGGCTAATATAGACACTTACATCATGTGTTGTCTTCATTATAACACTTATATAAGACTTTTAAAGTCATTTTGATAGTAGGCTAATATAACTAATACAGACACTTACATCATGTGTTGTCTTCATTATAACACTTACATAAGACTTGTAAAGTCATTTTGATAGTAAGCTAATATAGACGCTTACATCATGTGTTGCCTTCATTATAACACTTATAGAATACTTTTAAAGTCATTTTGATAGTAGGCTAATATAGACACTTACATCATGTGTTGTCTTTATTATAACACTTATATAAGACTTTTAAAGTCATTTTGATAGTAGGCTAATATAGACACTTATATCATGTGTTGTCTTCATTATAACACTTATATAAGACTTTTAAAGTCATTTTGATAGTAGGCTAATATAGACACTTACATCATGTGTTGCCTTCATTATAACACTTATAGAATACTTTTAAAGTCATTTTGATAGTAGGCTAATATAGACACTTACATTATGTGTTGCCTTCATTATAACACTTATATAAGACTTTTAAAGTCATTTTGATAGTAGGATAATATAGCTAATATAGACACTTACATCATGTGTTGTCTTCATTATAAGACTTATATAAGACTTTTAAAGTCATTTTGATAGTAGGCTAATATAGCTAATATAGACACTTATATCATGTGTTGTCTTCATTATAACACTTATATAAGACTTTTAATTTTTTCGTCTCCAGACAGGTTTTTTTTTTGTATTTAGTCCAATATGGCTCTTCCAACATTTTGGGTCGCCCACCCCTGGTCTGGTCACTACAACAATGCTATTACGGACCCTGGTTCCGGTACCCCTCCCTAATTATATATTGTTTAAGAACGGTACTATCTTGTTAACTGCAATGCAAAAATGACTTTCACACAAACCTTTGCAGGTGAGTGGGCGAAAGAGGAACATGTCCTTTTATGTAATTAAGCTTGAAGGTGCAGATTGCAGACGCCCTTACGGTTCTGTGAGTCACGCCAAACCTGGAATGTGTCAAGGAACCAGGAAGTAGACTTGGTAATCTGTGCTAAACCGGCACCTCAAGTGCAGCCCGGAGTCATTATTGTAAAAAAAAACATAATTCATTCGATATTAAAGCATTCACTACTTTGCTCTGTCACATAGAACACAAAGCTAAGAGGTTTTGCTCAGTTAACTTAGCACAGGGGTGTCCAAAATCAACTGCCTCCTTAACATCCATTCATCTATCTTCTTCCACTTATCCGAGGTCGGGTCGCGGGTGCAGCAGCCTAAGCAGGGAAGCCAAGACTTTCCTCTCCCTAGCCAGTTCGTCCAGCTCCTCCCGGAGGGATCCCGAGGCGTTCCCAGGCCAGCCGGGAGACATAGTCTCACCAACGTGTCCTGGGTCTTCCCCATGGCCTCCTATCAGTCGGACGTGCCCTAAACACCTCCCTAGTGAGGCGTCTGGGCGGCATCCTGACCAGAACCACCTCATCTGGTTCCTCTCAATATGGAGGAGCAGCGGCTTTACTTTGAGCTCCTCCCGGATGCTTCTCACCCCATTTCTAAGGGAGAGACCCACCACCCGGCGGAGGAAACTAATTTTGCTCGCTTGTACCCGTGATCTTGTCCTTTCGGTCATAACCCAAAGCTCATGACCATAGGTGAGGATGGGAACGTAGATCGACCAGTTAAGTGAGATCTTCGCCTTCCGGCTCAGCTCCTTCTTTACCACAACGGATCGATACATTACTGAAGACGCCCCACCGATCTCACGATCCACCCTACCTTCACTCTGAGGTACTTGAACTCCTCCACTTGGGGCAAGATCTCTTCCCCAACCCGGAGATGGCACTCCACCCTTTTCCGGGTGAGAACCATGGACTCGGACTTGGAGGTGCTAATTCTCAATTCAGTTGCTGCAAACCGATACTTCTTCACCACAAGTGGGGCGGTATAGCTCGGTTGGTAGAGTGGCCGTGCTGGCAACTTGAGGGTTCCAGGTTCGATCCCCGCTTCCGCCATCCTAGTCACTGCCGTTGCGTCCTTGGGCAAGACATTTACCCACCTGCTCCCAGTGCCACCCAAAGCCAAAAAGTGCAAAAACAATAAATGTTCGTGTTGGAGGAGTTGTGAATGACTGCAGGGCCACAACATTAGGTACACCTGCAGACTGCAGGTGTACCTAATTCATAACTCCTCCAACACGAACATTATTGTTTTTGCACTTTTTGGCTTCTTATTAAATAACTTTTGTAACCTATTTTTATGGGCTTTCCTCCTGTTATGCGCTGTTATACAGTATGTGCCTCGAGCTCTTATTTTGAAGGCGCTAAGAGCGGAAGTGATGACACGTTGGAGTGGAGCGGGGGTTTTTGAAAGAAGGTAAATAAAGTGGTCCTCGTGTAAACTGGAGCCTCCGTGTTTGTTATTTTGTAGTTTCATACAGTATAGGCGACATTTATAAACCCTCGGTTACACTTTTTTAAATAGATGCAATCTTGCACGTGGAAAGTTGAAGTGAGGGCTTTAGTTGATATAACACTCCCGTCAGGGGGTGCATTAATCCAGCACGACAGCGGCGCATGGACTTCATTTATAAGTAAAGGTAAGACCATAATAACGGTTTTTTTTATTAAATGTGCTTTTTTGTGTGCTACAGTTTGTATGTGTAAAGTTAAAGTTAAGTTAAAGTAGCAATGATTGTCACACACACACACTAGGTGTAATGAAGAACTACAGAAAGTATTTCAATGGTTGAAATCTGCGCTTTTGGGTGTTATACGAGTTATTACGGTAATCTACGTCAAAGCAGCTCAGACCAGGAGCAAACCAGAGTCGGTGGGGTTTGTTTTCAGAGCGGCCAGCCCGAAACGTGTGTCAGAAACAGATTTTTATGTGATAATATATCATATTGTAGGTGTTTATTACACTTTGTTCATATGTTGTTAATATTCAGTGTTTTATTGTTCATAGTTAATATTGTAAATCCCACTTTCTTTATTTTCATGTACATTTTGGGTGTGCCATTCAGTAAAAAAACTGTAGAATTCCATTGGGTTTTTTTTGAGGTGGTCTCTCATAACGTTTTTAGAACTCTATCGGACATTGTGACTTTTGGTATTAGTGTTCCTGAAAAAAAGGGACCCAAACACACATACTGTACAGCAGATTTTTACAGTTAAATGTGTATAAATAATTTATACACACATACACATTGGCACTCCAGACCAATGTTCCCTCTAAGGTGCGCGCCTGTGCAATTGCGCACTGCTCAAGCGTCCTCTGCGCACGGCAAATCTATGCCACGCACAAAATCAAATAAAAATTAAAGCTGCAAGCAGCATTGGTCGGGCCCGCATATTTGGCAGGTGCTAGTCCTAAGTGTCCCAATACTTTTGTTCAGTTTTCGTCATAAGTGTCCCAATACTTTTGTCTACTTTTAGTCCGAATTCTCCCAATACTTTTGTTTAGTGTACCTACCTTGTCTGCATTGTGTGGGCACGCTGGTGCTTCCTGCTTTTAAGCAGCCTTCTTAAAAAAACAGCAGCATCAGCGCAGCGGCTCTTTGAAGGGTCATAAAATCAAAACCGGAGCCGGTATTAGAACTCTTTCGATAACTTTTAATCAAAAGGGTTCAATCTCTCTCCTGTGTTAGTTTGAAGCCGAAACAACAAACACGCTCAGAGGAGATAATGTTTGAAGAAAGGTGACCGGTTTTTACAAAAATGTTGTGTTGAAGGGGGAATAGCAAGCTTCTTGTAGATTTTTGCTGGGGGTTGTCAATTTATGAAATGTAGGTCTAAGTGAGACCTACGGAGAGGATTTTGTTTCATGTCTCTCCGACCTTCCCAGTGGGAGTTACAGGCAGTTTTGTCATTTTTTTCTTCCGAGGAGCAGTTTTTTCTCCGTTTTATTCAAAAATTGCTCTAGAGCGTAATTTTTAAATTTGGGGTTAGGTTTTTTTTTAGATCACAATTTTTGCCAGTCCTGATGTGTGCGTTCAGTTTGGTGAGTTTTGAAGCATGTTAAGGGGGTCAAATTACAGCTCAAAAAGGCAAAAGTGACTGTTTTTAGTACTTTTTTGTCTTGAAGGGGGAATTGCCAACTTCCTGTTGATTTTTGCCCGAGGATATACAATTATGAAAACTAGGTCTAAGTCAAACCTACATAGAAGTTTTTGTTTCATGTCTCTCCGACCTTCTTAGTGGGAGTTACAGGCAGTCTAGTTTTTTTTTTCCCTAGGGGGCGCTAGAGCGCAATTTTGAGTTTTGGGGTTTTCGCAGGTCCTGATGTGTGGGTCAAATATGGTGAGTTTTGAAGCATGTTAAGTGGGTCAAATTAGTGCTCAAAGAGGCGGCGGAAGAATAATAAAGAAAGAATAAAACCTTACAAATTCAATAGGTCCTTATGTCCCATTGCATAAGGACTCCCTGTGGGAGTCCTTATGCAATGGGCCATGCGGGCCCTAAAAATAAGCGCATAACAATTTTCGACACGACAGAGAAAACAGTTTTCGCAAAATGATTATTAGCATTCAGACAGGTTAAAATGTTGCTAAAACCATCACTTTTCTATCAGTCACAGTGACTTTCCCACTTGTATCGCTAGCAACGGCATTAGACTTGTGTTTTTTTGTCCCGACGTGGTCTTTTACATCGCTAATTCCTCCGTGTCCGATCGAAAAATCTTGTCTGCACAAGGTGCAATTCGCGTAGTTTTCACCCTTTTTGGAACGGATAATTATTCCCGGATAGGCTTTTGAATATTCTTCACGGAATGACTGCAGTTTTCTTTTCGGTTTAAGACTCGTTTGCGATTTTTCTCCGGCTGATTCCGTGATCGTTCGCTCGTTTGGAAACAATGGGCAACAGGTGCCTCGTGCTTGGCAGCGGTGCTATAAATAGCCTCGCGCATGGCATTCGGAATGGCTCGATAGGAAGTTACGGGAAGCAGTGTCGATTGTCATTGTTGTTATGCGATTTCGTGAATAAAACTTTAAAAAAAAAAAAAAAAATTTAAATGAATGAAAAAACGTATTTTTTATCACTGCAACCGTAACCCGGAATAGGAAAAAATAATCTATAGATTAATCGATAGAAAAATAATCGTTAGCTGCAGCCTTAATAACAATCTACAAGGTTAATACAGTTCGCTTGTCTTTCTCCCCCTCCATTTATCTGCTTTCATTTGTACTTCAGGTTATCATTACATATATGTCTTGTTGCATCTGAAACAATTATATTGTTGATAATAGAGGTCATTATTGTTATTATTCATTATCAATAGTACTGTTTCTATTGGTATTTAGACGCGCTCCTCTTTAACACTAACGTTAATTAGTTGTGCAAATACCTTTTACAACATTAAAAGTTACATATACTATGTACAAACCAACAATTAACTTTCACTTTAATCATACTATCATTGTTGTGTTATTAAGCAAAATAAGCAATACTTTTACTTTTGTTGAAATGTTTACACTGTTACAGAATATTTCGTTTTGCACTTTTTTTGTATTGGATGTTTTATCTTTATTTTTGCACATTTTAAAGCAAAATAAGCAACACTTTTACTTTTGAAATGCTTATACTATTGCAGAATATTAAGATTTGCACTGGATGTTTACTTTTATATTTGCACATTAAAAAGCAAATAAGCTACTTTTAATTTTGTTAAATATTAAAAGTTTTAAATGTTTACATTGTTACAGAATAATTTGTCATGTTGTTGTCAATGTTGACTGAGTGGCCATACTTTTTTTTTTTTTTTGTAAATAAAAGTCATGCCTTTTGAAAAACTGGCCTACATTTATTTTTTCCATCTTCATTTTAAATAAAATAAAAAAATTGGTAAAAGGAAAAATAATCTATAGATTATTCGAAAAAAAATAAATCTATAGATTAACCGATTAATCGAAAAAAATAATCTATAGATTAATCGATAGAAAAATAATCGTTAGCTGCAGCCTTAATTTTTTCATCTTCATTTTAAATAAAAAAAATAATCGGTAAAAGGAAAAATAATCTATAGATTATTCAAAAAAAATAATATATAGATTGACCGATTAATCGAAAAAAATAATAATCGATAGAAAAATAATCGTTAGCTGCAGCCTTAATTTTTTCATCTTCATTTTAAATAAAACAAATAATCGGTAAAAGGAAAAATAATCTATAGATTAATCGAAAAAAATAATCTATAGATTAACCGATTAATCGAAAAAAATAATCTATAGATTAATCGATAGAAAAATAATCGTTAGCTGCAGCCTTAATAACAATCTACAAGGTTAATACAGTTCGCTTTTCTTTCTTCCCCTCCATTTATCTGCTTTCTTTTGTACTTCAGGTTATCATTACATATATGTATTGTTGCATCTGAAACAATTATATTGTTGATAATAGAGGTCATTATTGTTATTATTCATTATCAATAGTACTGTTTCTATTGGTATTTAGACGCGCTCCTCTTTAACACTAACGTTAATTAGTTGTGCAAATACCTTTTACAACATTAAAAGTTACATATACTATGTACAAACTAACAATTAACTTTCACTTTAATCATACTATCATTGTTGTGTTATTAAGCAAAATAAGCAATACTTTTACTTTTGTTGAAATGTTTACACTGTTACAGAATATTTCGTTTTGCACTTTTTTGTATTGGATGTTTATCTTTATTTTTGCACATTTTAAAGCAAAATAAGCAATACTTATACTTTTGAAATGCTTATACTATTGCAGAATATTAAGATTTGCACTGGATGTTTACTTTTATATTTGCACATTAAAAAGCAAATAAGCTACTTTTAATTTTGTTAAATGTTAAAAGTTTTAAATGTTTACATTGTTACAGAATATTTTGTCATGTTGACTGAGTGGCCATACTTTTTTTTTTTTTTTGTAAATAAAAGTCATGCCTTTTGAAAAAACTGGCCTACATTTATTTTTTCCATCTTCATTTTAAATTTAAAAAAAAAATCGGTAAAAGGAAAAATAATCTATAGATTATTCGAAAAAAAATAATCTATAGATTAACCGATTAATAGAAAAAATAATCTATGGATTAATCGATAGAAAAATAATCGTTAGCTGCACCCTTAATTTTTTCATCTTCATTTTAAATCAATAAAAAATCGGTAAAAGGAAAAATAATCTATAGATTAATCGAAAAAAATAATCTTTAGATGAACCGATTAATCGAAAAAATAACCTATAGATTAATCGATAGAAAAATAATCGTTAGCTGCAGCCTTAATTTTTTCATCTTCATTTTAAATAAAAAAAATAATCGGTAAAAGGAAAAATAATCTGTAGATTATTCAAAAAAAATAATCTATAGATTAACTGATTAATCGAAAAAATAATCTATAGATTAATCGATAGAAAAATAATCGTTAGCTGCAGCCTTAATAACAATCTACAAGGTTAATACAGTTTGCTTCTCTTTCTTCCCCTCCATTTATCTGCTTTCTTTTGTACTTCAGGTTATCATTACATATATGTCTTGTTGCATTTGAAACAATTAAATTGTTGATAATAGAGGTCATTATTGTTATTATTCATTATCAATAGTACTATTTCTATTGGTATTTAGACGCGCTCCTCTTTAACACTAACGTTAATTAGTTGTGCAAATACCTTTTACAACATTAAAAGTTACATATACTATGTACAAACCAACAATTAACTTTCACTTTAATCATACTATCATTGTTGTGTTATTAAGCAAAATAAGCAATACTTTTACTTTTGTTGAAATGTTTACACTGTTACAGAATATTTCGTTTTGCACTTTTTTGTATTGGATGTTTTATCTTTATTTTTGCACATTTTAAAGCAAAATAAGCAACACTTTTACTTTTGAAATGCTTATACTATTGCAGAATATTAAGATTTGCACTGGATGTTTACTTTTATATTTGCACATTAAAAAGCAAATAAGCTACTTTTAATTTTGTTAAATGTTAAAAGTTTTAAATGTTTACATTGTTACAGAATATTTTGTCATGTTGACTGAGTGGCCATACTTTTTTTTTTTTTTTGTAAATAAAAGTCATGCCTTTTGAAAAAAACTGGCCTACATTTATTTTTTCCATCTTCATTTTAAATTAAAAAAAATAATCGGTAAAAGGAAAAATAATCTATAGATTATTCGAAAAAAAATAATCAATAGATTAACCGATTAATCGAAAAAATTACCTATAGATTAATCGATAGAAAAATAATAGTTAGCTGCAGCCTTAATTTTTTCATCTTCATTTTAAATAAAAAAAATAATCGGTAAAAGGAAAAATAATCTATAGATTAATCGAAAAAAATAATCTATAGATTAACCGATTAATCAAAAAAATAACCTATGGATTAATCGATAGAAAAATAATCGTTAGCTGCAGCCTTAATTTTTTCATCTTCATTTTAAATAAAAAAAATAATGGGTAAAAGTAAAAATAATCTATAGATTATTCGAAAAAAATAATTTATAGATTAACCGATTAATCGAAAAAATAACCTATAGATTAATCGATAGAAAAATAATCGTTAGCTGCAGCCTTAATTTTTTCATCTTCATTTTAAATAAAAAAAATAATCAGTAAAAGGAAAAATAATCTATAGATTAATCGAAAAAAATAATCTATAGATTAACCGATTAATCGAAAAAATAACCTATAGATTAATCGATAGAAAAATAATCGTTGGCTGCAGCCTTAATTTTTTCATCTTCATTTTAAATAAAAAAAATAATCGGTAAAAGGAAAAATAACCTATAGATTATTCGAAAAAAATAATCTATAGATTAACCGATTAATCGAAAAAATAATCTATAGATTAATCGATAGAAAAATAATCGTTAGCTGCAGCCTTAAACAATCTACAAGGTTAATACAGTTCGCATCTCTTTCTTCCCCTCCATTTATCTGCTTTATTTTGTACTTCAGGTTATCATTACATATATGTCTTGTTGCATTTGAAACAATTATATTGTTGATAATAGAGGTCATTATTGTTATTATTCATTATCAATAGTACTATTTCTAATGGTATTTAGTTTAGTTTTAGCAGCTTTAATCCTTGCTGGATACAGAATTGGATGAGAACATACTGGAACCTACATACTGCATTTCCTTCAATAATAGCTGCCAGGAGCACATTTTGTCGTATTCTACAGTGCAATAACCTCTTTACTAAAAAACTGATAAGACTGTTTGAGGGGCCGGGCAGTCAAGGCCGCCATGTGACAAAATAGAAAGGTGTGTACAACACTTGACTGACAGCCTCAATTGCATCGTACAACCGTTTTGTTGCAGAAACTCCCCCGATGCTGCCTTCACTTCACAATTAGCGACAGAAACATGAAGCGTTGACAAATGGTGTAAAACAACGTTGGCAGATCGTTGTAGCAACATTTTAACCTCGCTAGGTTGGGGTCCAAACTTGTGATTTGCATAACTCAAGCATTCGTCAAGGCTTCTTCTTTTTGTCAGGTAAACATGTGTTTTCGTATTGTGATTAATGGAACTAAGGTGTTGCTGTAGTTTGTTTACTTCAGATTAGGATTATACGGTATACCGCTACTACAAACCCCGTTTCCATATGAGTTGGGAAATTGTGTTAGATGTAAATATAAACGGAATACAATGATTTGCAAATCACATCCCACAGGTGAACAGGCTTATTGGGAACGGGTGGGTGCCATGATTGGGTATAAAAACAGCTTCCCAAAAAATGCTCAGTCTTTCACAAGAAAGGACGGGGCGAGGTACACCCCTTTGTCAACAAATGCGTGAGCAAATTGTTGAACAGTTTAAGAACAACGTTTCTCAAAGTGCAATTGCAAGAAATGTAGGGATTTCAACATCTACGGTCCATAATATCATCAAAAGGTTCAGAGAATCTGGAGAAATCACTCCACGTAAGCAGCTAAGCCCGTGACCTTCGATCCCTCAGGCTGTACTGCATCAACAAGCGACATCAGTGTGTAAAGGATATCACCACATGGGCTCAGGAACACTTCAGAAACCCACTGTCAGTAACTACAGTTGGTCACTACATCTGTAAGTGCAAGTTAAAACTCTCCTATGCAAGGCGAAAACCGTTTATCAACAACACCCAGAAACGCCGCCGGCTTCTCTGGGCTCGAGATAATCTAAGATGGACTCATGCAAAGTGGAAAAGTGTTCTGTGGTCTGACGAGTCCACATTTCAAATTGTTTTTGGAAATATTCGACATCGTGTCATCCGGACCAAAGGGGAAGCGAACCATCCAGACTGTTATCGACGCAAAGTTCAAAAGCCAGCATCTGTGATGGTATGGGGGTGCATTAGTTCCCAAGGTATGGGTAACTTACACATCTGTGAAGGCACCATTAATGCTGAAAGGTACCGTATTTTTTGGAGTATAAGTCGCACCGGAGTATAAGTCGCACTTGCCGAAAATGTATAATAATAAAGAAGGAAAAAAACATTATGCAACTTTCATAAACTATGAAAAAAACTGCGACTTATAGTCCAAAAAATAAGGTACATACAGGTTTTGGAACAACATATGCTGCCATCTAAGCGCCGTCTTTTTCACGGACGCCCCTGCTTATTTCAGCAAGACAATGCCAAGCCACATTCAGCACGTGTTACAACAGCGTGGCTTTGTAAAAAAAAAAAAAAAAAGAGTGCGGGTACTTTCCTGGCCCGCCTGCAGTCCAGACCTGTCTCCCATCGGAAATGTGTGGCGCATTATGAAGCGTAAAATACGACAGCGGACTGTTGAACGACTGAAGCTCTACATAAAACAAGAATGGGAAAGACTTCCACTTTCAAAGCTTCAACAATTAGTTTCCTCAGTTCCCAATCGTTTATTGGGTGTTGTTAAAAGAAAAGGTGATGTAACACAGTGGTGATAATTATTATTTGCAAAATTAAATTTATGAGTTTGAACATCAAATATGTTGTCTTTGTAGCATATTCAACTGAATATGGGTTGAAAAGGATTTGCAAATCATTGTATTCCGTTTATATTTACATCTAACACAATTTCCCAACTCATATGGAAACGGGGTTTGTACTATAGTACCACAATACTAATGAATCATATTCGGTATATAAATATACTATATAGCAGTGGTTCTCAACCTTTTTTCAGTGATGTACCCCCTGTGAATTTTTTTTTAAATTCTAGTACCCCCTAATCAGAGCAAAGCATTTTTGGTTTGAAAAAAAAGAGATAAAGAAGTAAAATACAGCCCTATGTCATCAGTTTCTGATTTATTAAATTGTATAACAGTGCAAAAATATTGCTCATTTGTAGTGGTCTTTCTTGAACTATTTGGGAAAAAAAGATAGGTTTTTATTTATATTTATAAATGATTTTTGAATTGTTGCTATTTTTAGAATATTTAAAAAAAATCTCACATACCCCTTGGCATACCTTCAAGTACCCCCATTTGAGAACCACTGCTATATAGTATATAACAGAGGTGTGGACTCGAGTCACATGACTTGGACTCGAGTCAGACTCGAGTCATGAATTTGATGACTTTAGACTCGACCTGACAAAATGTAAAAAGACTTGCAACTCGACTTCGACTTTAACATCAATGACTTGTGACTTCACTTGGACTTGAGCCTTTTGACTTGACACGACTTGCTACTTTCCCCAAAACCCAAAGATGAAAAAGTTATTCGGGATCGCGCTCCGTATTTTTCATCGTGTACTTGTCTATCAGCGTTGCGGGTGTCAGCTGGTGTGCTCTCAGTACAACAGCCAATCAAATTACATCTACTTTGTTTTCATCACACAGCATTCATCCAATCAAATTGCAGGACAACCAACGAAGAAGACATGTCCAAACCACACGCCAGTGAACAAAAAAATGATACCTAAAATAATTTCGTTATGGGTATAAAAATTATGAATAAGGTAGTGAACTGCAACAGATTCTGTTGCAGTTCACTACCTTATTCATACTTTTTGTTCAGTGATTTTTTTCAAGCGGGGTTACGTTAGTCAATATATCACACGTAACGTTAGACGGCGGTCAGCAGCACCGCGTATTTTAGCCACCTAAAAAAAAGACAAAAATAGTAAAATAAAGGTCAGTTAAAATGTATACTATATTATGAATAAGTGTACCGTTTTAGCTAGCTTTCTGACATACTGTTGGTTGTTTACCTCAGTGGTCCCCAACCACCGGGCCGCGGCCCGCTACTGGTCCGTGGATCGATTGGTATCGGGCCGCACAAGAAATATATATATATATATATTTTTTCTTTTTTTAATTAAATCAACATAAAAAACACAAGATACACTTACAAGTAGTGCACCAACCCAAAAAAACTCTCTCCCCCCTTTTGTTCTGGGCATTGAACATGAAGACTCTTCCTTCACTGTTCCGAGTGGCCATGAGAGTCTTGGCAGTGCCTGCCTCCGGTGCTCCAGTGGAGCGAGTTTTCAGCCATGGTGGCATCATACTACGCCCCCATCGTGCACAAATGACTGACAGACTCTTGGCTAATTTGGTCTTTTGCAAATGCAATGCAGCATAGGGCCCTGACATATAAAAAGTACAACTTTTTTGTTATGTTCACGTATATGTCATGTTTTTTTCAATGTTAACACTTTTGTACAAATAAGTACATTTGCACTTTATTTTTCAATGTGTTTGTTCTGTAAAGGAATGAGTTCATGTTTAAAATGACTGGTTAATAGTGCTGTTATAAAGTGCAATGTCAGCACAATTTTCTTTCCCGCAATTTAAAATGCACTTGTTTTAATAAATAAATACAGCGTTTGAAAAGCATACACAATCTGTGTTAATATATTAGTCTGTGGTTAAAAGGACTTGAAAGGACTCGAGACTCAAAATGCAGGACTTAGGACTTGACTTGAGACTTTCCAGTCTTGACTTTGGACTTGACTCGGGGCTTGCCTGTCTTGACTCGGGACTTGGCTCGGACTTGAGGGCAAAGACTTGAGACTTACTTGTGACTTGCAAAACAATGACTTGGTCCCACCTCTGCTATATAATACATTTTTAGATGCATCGCAATTCCGACATGGACGATTATAAAATCTAGGTCTTTTGTGTATATAGTAAAAGTTCAACTCATGAAAAATGGGAGCAAAAACAACAGTTTTTCTCACATTTTTTTCAGCCGATTCTTTTCAACACATAGAGTGCCGTCATCAACACTCGTTGTTTTTTTGCAAAAAGTCCCTAAAAACAGCAGCAGCGCTCCTGTAAATGCGACAAAAATAACCCGCCCCCTGCATGCCTCCGCTTTCATGAAACGTCGCCCCTAAAACAGTTCAGTTGACCAAAGCTTACCTGCGAAGTTGAAGGCTTCTTTCAGATGAAGCAGCACTTCGGCAAACTTGCGTATGTCGCCGACCGTCTGCAAGATGTAGTTGGGGTCCGAGGCGGGGTTGTCTAGGCTCAGCGGGTGCATCGGGGGGCCCTCGGGGGCCCTTGTCAACATGGAGGCGCTCGCGGCCGTCGTCGTACTGATCAAGAAGTGAGAGCTCCCCAGGGGGACCGTGGCTCCTCCTCCGTCGCCGTCTCCACTGCTGCCACCTCCATCACCTCCACCTCCGCCACCGCCACCGCTTCCGGCTCTTGCACCAGTGCTGTGGTGCTGGATGGCGGCCAGCATGCTTCCTTGGTCCAGTGGTTTCAACGCAGGGCTCACATCCAGCACGGGGCAAGGGTTGCTGCCAAGAGATGACATCGCCGAGTGTTTTTTTTTAGCAGGCAACTTTGGTTTCATAACAACATTCCAAAGAAAGACAATAAAGACTCTGCAGAGTGTATCAAAGTTAGCGATCATAACCAACAATAGCATTAGAACAACCTCCCACATGCAACCATAACAATAAACATAACGTTGTAATTACATTATGTAAACAAAGACCAGGAACTACAGTGGGGCAAAAAAGTATTTAGTCAGCCACCAATTGTACAAGTTCTCCCACTTAAAATGATGACAGAGGTCTGTAATTTTCATCATAGGTACACTTCAACTGTGAGAGACAGAATGTGAAAAGAAAATCCAGGAATTCACATTGTAGGATTTTTAAGGAATTTATTTGTAAATTATGGTGGTAAATAAGTATTTGGTCAATAACAAAAATTCAACTCAATACTTTGTTATTGCCAACAAAGGTTATATTACAGAGGTCAAACGATTACTATAGGTCTTTACCAGGTTTGCACACACAGTAGCTGGTATTTTGGCCCATTCCTTCATGCAGATCTTCTCGAGAGCAGTGATGTTTTGGGGCTGTCGCCGAGCAACACGGACTTTCAACTCCCTCCACAGATTTTCTATGGGGTTGAGGTCTGGAGACTGGCTAGGCCACTCCAGGACTTTCAAATGCTTCTTACGGAGCCACTCCTTCATTGCCCGGGCGGTGTGTTTGGGATCATTGTCATGCTGGAAGACCCAGCCACGTTTCATCTTCAAAGCTCTCACTGATGGAAGGAGGTTTTGGCTCAAAATACATACATGGCCCCATTCATTCTTTCCTTAACACGGATCAGTCGGCCTGTCCCCTTAGCAGAAAAACAGCCCCAAAGCAGGATGTTTCCACCCCCATGCTTCACAGTAGGTATGGTGTTCTTGGGATGCAACTCAGTATTCTTCTTCCTCCAAACGCGACGAGTTGAGTTTATACCAAAAAGTTCTATTTTGGTTTCATCTGACCACATGACATTCTCCCAATCCTCTGCTGTATCATCCATGTGCTCTCTGGCAAACTTCAGACGGGCCTGGACATGCACTGGCTTAAGCAGGGGGACACGTCTGGCACTGCAGGATTTGATTCCCTGTCGGCGTAGTGTGTTACTGATGGTAACCTTTGGTACTTTGGTCCCAGCTCTCTGCAGGTCATTCACCAGGTCCCCCCGTGTGGTTCTGGGATTTTTGCTCACCGTTCTCATGATCATTTTGACCCCACGGGATGAGATCTTGCGTGGAGCCCCAGATCGAGGGAGATTATCAGTGGTCTTGTATGTCTTCCATTTTCTGATAATTGCTCCCACAGTTGATTTTTTCACACCAAGCTGCTTGCCTATTGTAGATTCACTCTTCACAGTCTGGTGCAGGTCTACAATTCTTTTCCTGGTGTCCTTCGACAGCTCTTTGGTCTTGGCCATAGTGGAGTTTGGAGTCTGACTGTTTGAGGCTGTAGACAGGTGTCTTTTATACAGATAACCAGTTCAAACAGGTGCCATTAAGACAGGTAACGAGTGGAGGACAGAAGAGCTTCTTAAAGAAGAAGTTACAGGTCTGTGAGAGCCAGAGATCTTCCTTGTTTGAAGTGACCAAATACTTATTTTCCACCATAATTTACAAATAAATTCTTTAAAATTCCTACAATGTGAATTCCTGGATTTTTTTTTCACAATCTGTCTCTCACAGTTGAAGTGTACCTATGATGAAAATTACAGACCTCTGTCATCATTTTAAGTGGGAGAACTTGCACAATCGGTGGCTGACTAAATACTTTTTTGCCCCACTGTACATTATATTTCTGAAGGTAATGGAGAAAATATGTAAACATTGCCACATTTTTGGGTGAAATTGTGATAGCTCTTGTTGCAAGCAGTGACCCACATTTACTGCATTTGTGGTCCTTATTTGGATTGAACCAGTTTGTGTGTAACATCCACATTTACTGCATTCATGGTCCTTTTTTGGACCGAACCAGTTTGTATTTAACATCCACATATACTGCATTCGTAGTTCTTTTTTGGACCGAACCAGTTTGTGTGTAACATCCACATTTACTGCATTCACGGTCCTTTTTTGGACTGAACCAGTTTGTGTGTAACATCCACATTTACTGCATTCATGGTCCTTTTATGGACTGAACCAGTTTGTGTGTAACATAGAGATGCGCGGATAGGCAATTATTTCATCCGCAACCGCATCACAAAAGTCGTCAACCATCCGCATCCACCCGAACTGACATTTAATCAAAACCGCACCCGCCCGTTGTTATATATCTAATATAGACGATGCAAGGCATTAGTGAGGTTATAAAGCTTTTGCCTGTTAAAGAAAGGAGACTGATCCAATGCAGCAGAGACATTCACATACCTGCCAACTTTTGAAATCAGAAAAACCTAGTAGCCAGGGTCCAAGGGCCGCAGGCCCCGGTAGGTCCAGGACAAAGTCCTGGTGGAGGGTTCAGGGCTTCGCCCCCCGACGCAAAATGATTATTAGCATTCAGACAGGTTCAAATGTTGCTAAAACCATCACTTTTCTATCAGTCACAGTGACTTTTCAAAACAAAAATATTACAGCAAAAATCATATGGGTTGATTGGCATGTTTATTCTGTAAGCTAACTTCAATAGTTTGAAATTATTTTGACAGTTAATGCCAGTTATCCTGTCAACCTTTCACAAGACTTCAATTTGTTAATTGAAAGTATAAACACTTTTTACAGTAAACAAATGGTAAAATAGTACTAAACAATTCCATTAAAAAAAAAATTGGTGTCATTATTAACTTTCTGTCCAAGCTTGTATAATCTACTGCCTTGTTCAATTGTAAAAAATATTCTGTGCCTAAAATTCACATTTCTATCACAATTATCATACTGTAAACATGGTAAGCTAACTTCATTAAAATTAATACTCCTGTCAATAGCATGGAATTACAATTCAAATGTAGTTTTTTTGTAAGCCTTTCAAAAGAATTCAAAATATGAAAAATTAATGAAAATTAATTGAAGCCATCAGACACTTGAAAAGTGGCACATCACATCTCTAATGTAATCATTTGAACTTTTCAACAGAAATAGCACTGCAAAAATATTAAGGACATACTTCTGTATTTTGGTAGTTATGCTGTCAACATTTAACAAGATTTCTTCAACTTGGACTTGAAAGCATAAATAGTATAAACACTTTTAACAGTATGTCGTGCTGTGAAATACAGCCGACAGGATTGCGCACCAAACACGAAGCAAGGCCAAAGCGCATGCGGTGCAGGAAAACAAAGGACTTCTTTCATTTAAGGTTTGTGATAAACCATCAAACTCATTCGCTAGAAGGACTCTATAGTAATATAAAGCGAATTTTTCTGGACATTATCATGCAAGAAAAGTGTATTTTTGGGACCGCGATCACCGCGTAATGATTTTTAAAGGTTGCATTACAAACATTTAACTGTCCCATGTGATCAGCCAGTGCGATTGGTAAATCCATGCTCAATTATTGCCTCCGTAAATAAAACTTCGGCATTTATCACATCCAAAGAATCTGTTTGGGCGACGAAAAACGTTGAAAGTTTTCCACTTGTATCGCTAGCAACGGAATTAGACTTGTGTTTTTTTGTCCCGACGTGGTCTTTTACATCGCTAATTCCTCCGTGTCCGATCGAAAAATCTTGTCTGCACAAGGTGCAATTCGCGTAGTTTTCACCCTTTTTTTTTTTTTAATTAATGAAAAAACGTATTTTTTATCACTGCAACCGTAACCCGGAATAGGTTGATGAAAACCGTACGAATTACGGGAAAACCGGAGTAGTTGGCAGGTATGCATTCAATGCGTGCCACGCTGTCACGGCCCAGACGCACACCAGTGCGCAATCATCCGGGAGCCGCGCTGAGCGCACCGCTGAGCGCACCTCCGAGCGCGCTCGCGCCCACTCAAACTACTGCAGGCAGCTGCGTTCTATCTTGTTTTAACATCCTGTGGCGGACGAAACTGCTCATGCTCGGGGTGTTTGTGGAGGTTCGGGGTTTTGCACAAATGTGATGCACCATGTTAGATGTCCCGGTTTTGTGACTGTCGTAGACATAAACAGCGTCACAGCTCTTGCAAATCACGTAGCCAGCATTACTATCATCCTGATTTACAACCTCATAAAAACGAGTCCACGCTGAACTTTTCTGGCCTTTTTTTCCCCCTGGTCTTTAGTATTCCCTTTTTTAGTTTGTCGCGTACCACGTTTGCTGCCGGCGTTGCCATCCCTTTTTTTTTCTTCTTCTGTTGTGGCATATGCTGCAGGTGCCTGCTCGTTTTTCGTATGTGGGTAACAACATTTAACTATGTATATTTATTTCCGAATTGGTTTAACTGCCACCCGCCTGAATCTATTTAAAATCTAATTATTTTTTTATTTCAACCGCCCGACCCGACCCGCGGATAAAATCTAATTTTTTTTTATTTCAACCGCCCGACCCGTGTAACATCCACATTTACTGCATTTATGGACCTTGTTTGGACTGAACCAGTTTGTGTGTAACATCCACATTTACTGCATTCATAGTCCTTATTTGGACTGAACCAGTTTGTGTGTAACATCCACATTTACTGCATTCATGGTCCTTTTTTGGACCGAACCAGTTTGTGTGTAAGGCT